>NW_021821633.1:52500-127500 GCF_901000725.2 Takifugu rubripes | reverse complement strand
GAGTCGCCAATTACCAGGGTCGGTTTCTCAGCGGGTGTGTCGCCGAGTGGGGAAAAGCGGTAGCCACGGGAAGCGGGTGGTGGGGCACCGTGGGCCTTTGTTTGGGCTACGCTTCCTACGAACCGTCACCCAGCCGCCCTGGCTAGCCGGCTGCTGCCGGGGGACCACTAGCTGAAGCTACGCTAGGCGGCTCCGCAGCAGCTAGCTTCTCCTGGCTACCTGACGCAACTCCAGCTAACTGAGGAACCGCGTCTCAAGCTCGCTAAGTCTCGCCTCCATAGCCATAAATAAACTCCACTTTCTGCACCTATTCCCTTCACTAAAGGAGGCAGAGCAGTAACTAAACATTTCACACGCTGAACAGACAAAGACACCGGGTAACAGACGGTGAGGCCATGCTAACGCTGATAATCGGTGGAGCCCTGTATTTGTTTAATATGGGTTGTTTCTCACTGTTGTTATCAGGTGACTAGAATGTCCCAAGTGTTCAAAATTTTAAGTAAAGTGAATACAACACACCAAGTGTTCAATATTAAGTGAATACAACACACCGTGCACAATGCAACCAACGAACGATTGAGAAGACAGGAAGTGAAAGAGGATATATGAACATATGATTTGATAACATATGAAAGAGGATATATGAACATGTGACTTAATAACATATGAAAGAGGATATATAAACATGTGACTTAATAACATATGAAAGAGGATATATGAACATGTGACTTAATAACATATGAAAGAGGATATATGAACATGTGACTTAATAACATATGAAAGAGGATATATGAACATATGACTTAATAACATATGAAAGAGGATACATGAACATATGACTTAATAACATATGAAAGAGGATATATGAACATGTGACTTAATAACATATTAAAGAGGATATATGAACATATGACTCAATAACATATGAAAGAGGATATATGAACATGTGACTTAATAACATATGAAAGAGGATATATGAACATGTGACTTAATAACATATGAAAGAGGATATATGAACATGTGACTTAATAACATATGAAAGAGGATATATGAACATGTGACTTAATAACATATGAAAGAGGATATATGAACATGTGACTCAATAACATATGAAAGAGGATATATGAACCTATGACTTAATAACATATGAAAGAGGATATATGAACATGTGACTTAATAACATATGAAGGAGGATATATGAACATGTGGTTTTTCCACTATAACACACACATACACACATCAGTATCAGTGTTCCAAATCCTGTTTTCTTTTTCTGCCAGATCTTCCTCCAGCGATTACCCCGCATCTTGCCCATGTCCCGCCCTGCTGAGGCAGAGCCGTACTGGGATGGAGCGTTACCGCGGCGATCCAGCTCAGTGGGCTCCATTGCCTCGGCTGAGGAGTACGACAGTGTGAAGTCCCGCAGTGAGCTGATGTTTGAGAAACAGTCTGGGAGACACGGACTGGTGACCCGAGTCACACACGCTGCCAGGACGTTTCCAGAAACATTTAAACACATGAGATATAGAAGCATCAGTAGCTTCATTTGAGTTCTGAGCTTTGGTGTCTGTGTGGAGCTGTGAAACCACAAGAAGAGGGAGGAGCCATCAGCTGTACCAGAGATCAAGCCGGCTGTGGATGGAGCCACTACATCATTAAACACATGCGCAACAAGAACGACTACAATGAGCTCAGAGGGTTCAGACAGAGTCCTCAACCCAAAGTCTGATTTAAAAAGATCAAAAGTGGCGTAAATGTCTGGTCCTGACAGGAGAAGGATAACTGGAGCGGCATCGCTCGTACAGTAGACCCACTCTGCCTCTTCCTGGTTACCCCGGTGATGACCTTTGGCACCGTAATCATCTTTCTGAGGGGAATCTGTAACCAACCTCCTCATCTGCCCTTCAAAGGAGCCCCGCATGACTCCAGAGAGGAGAACCCACGCCTGCTGTGATGCACACACACAGCCAGGGCTTTTTCCATCGCCATCGTTTCTCTGGGGGAAATGTTGCATTTCTTTATCTTAATAACAACAAATCTTTAGTTTGTTCTATAGGAGCTCCATATGTTTAGTGTCAGAGACTTCTTAGATTGTGTTCATTGCTGGCACATAAAGAAAAATGCTTTGATTTTACTAAAGTGACACAAACCCATCTCAGCACTGTTTTTATATCCTCTATATTATTGTGCGTAGTCTGTGTAACTGTTGTGCTTTATTTCTGCTGGCTTCTTTAATGGGATGTAAACCAGCCTGACATAATACCAGTTGAGTGCTTTATTTGATGTTGCCAAAGGTTTAAAAACAGCCTGACAGAATAAGAAATTGTGAAAATTTAGAGGATGAATTATACCTGGTGGGATCTGATCTTGAATGGCAAATTTTAGAGTATTTTATAGGGAAGTGAAATAATGTTTGGACCTCTTATCAGGCAAAGAGAAAGTTGTTAAGAACTGCTCTAAAAACACCACCTCAGGGGGACTATATCCAAATCTCTCCGTTTACTGATGGGACGTTGAAACGTCAATACGCGGATTCATACATTTAGAACTGGACGTTGCACCAGAACTGGAAGCACGGACTGATACATTTTTAACAGCGGTCCTGCTTCAGCCCTCCGGGGCTTAATAACAAAATACGAAAAATACGAACATTTTAATTTTGGAAACATTGTTGTCGCTGTTCGACTTGCCGGCTTTCGCTAAATTGCTAAATACATGCTAGCATGCATGTTTTAAGCTATCGTAGCGGTATGTTTTACCATGCCTGCGCCCTATAATCCGGAGCGCCTGATGTATGTGTTAAATACAGAAATAGCACCCGTAACTGAGGCGGCACCTTTTAATACGGTGCGCCCTTTGGTCGCGAACATACGGTATATAGAACATAGGGCACGTTTGTGCGTGATATCACTCCGCGTCTGCGCAACGACCACAACCTCCTATCTTTAGTATTGCTGCGCCAACTGGTGGTCTTTTGGGTTGAGGATAACGGTGATCTATATGTACCTATATGTAGCTATAGCGTCATTGGGCTCCACTCCAGCCACTCCTGGTAGTTCCTCAAAAACACTGAGTTTCTAGTGGATGCACAATCTGTGGAAGCCAACATAGGAACTTCTGAAGAGCCAAAGTTCTTGCAACAAAAATATAGTCCCCAATTAGCTTGTTTTGTTATCACACGACCCCGTCCCCATTATCTTAAGAGAATATAAAAGAATGAGTGGAGACAGAAGAGAGAATGAGACGTTTTTGGCGCGTGTCGCTCTTGATTTAGTGTTTATTTTTGCAGTAAACTTAAAGGAGGCCTTTTCACTTTATGTTTGATTAAATTTAAGCTGATATTCCATTCTTGACATCTTAAAATTTACAGTATTCATGGGAGATTTATTTGGTCATTTTGCTTCTTTTTATTTCCTATTTCCCACATTTATTCATAGTTTTTATTAGATTGCAATAAATCCTATAACATTGAACAGACTGACTAAAGTCAAATGAGCTGCGGTTCCCACCGATAGCCGTCATTCTGATGGGTTTTTGCTGGCTGCAGCTGAAATATTCCAATGCTCCATGTCACAGAGACAGTAAATACTAAACCCTAAAGATTCTGAAGGCATGATGTAAAATAGTAACGTATAATACAGACATTTGAAGAGACAATTAAGAGAATGTTTTCATGCTTCTAAGAGTGGCCGAGGAGCCATTTAGAACTTTATAAAGATGCATTGTGTGATACCAGGAACTAATTTAACTTCAAGGCGAAGCTGCTTCTGCTTTGTCAACCATCGACTGATCTCCTGAAAGTCCACCAGCGCTTTTTAAAAACTGAATTCTTCATCGATGGAGGGAGTAGACGGCAGATGTTTCCACAGATGCTCTTCACCAGTGGTCAGTGAGTGATGCAGCAGATGAGCGGGAGTTGACTGGCTTCAACCAGCTACTGAATCAATGTCTCCAGCCCATAGTGTGGATTCTCTACGAGATCAGACAGCAGCTTCACTCCTGAATCCTTCAGCTGGTTCTTACTCAGGTTCAGTTCTCTGAGATGGGAGGGATTGGACCTCAGCGCCGAGGCCAGAGAGTCACAGCTGATCTCTGATAAGCTGCAGTCCCATAATCTAAATAAAGAAGGGAAACTTTTATAAGGTTATAAGTGAAACCAGTATTAATCTGAAAGGTGAATCAAAGAAATGATCTGTAAATATTTAATTTAGTTACAGGTTAAAAATGATAGTAATATGTAATTACCACAATTCCAACCTCTCAGGTTTGCACTGTTCCAAAGGAGAATATATATTGTTCTGGCCCTCACTCTTCCCAGGTTCTCCCACCTCTTTCCCTCCCATCTCATCATGGAGATCCATCTCACCTGTGGCTCATCTTTAAAGGCACAACCTGTCTTAGATGACTTCCTGTCTCCCTCACCATCTCCCTCCTCGTTGGCTGGTGTCTACCAGGCACCCTCACCTAGTTTTGTCTAATTTTGGTTACCATCTGTCGGCTTTTTCATTGTCCTTAAATCAGTTTATCATGAATAAGTGGTCCCCGTGTGGCCCTCCCTCCTGAAGGAACTGGGCACAACACACACACTCAGAAAGTGTGAGGACCCTCGGATGGAATAATGGACATTTTTGAGAATGGTGTTTACCCCAGAGTTTCCAGTCGGCAGTTTGGATCCTGGAGAAAACCACAGAGCAGCTTCACTCCTGGATCCTTCAGCTGGTTGTAACTTAGGTCCAGTTCTCTGAGATGGGAGGGATTGGACCTCAGCGCCGAGGCCAGAGAGCCACAGCTGGTCTCTGATAACCTGCAGCCAATTAATCTGAAAAATGCAGGATGAGGTTATACGGTGCAGGTCTGCATGTTATCTGCGTCAGTACTAAACCTACGTTAGTTCTTAGTTGGGTCAGACCTGAATTCACGATATTCCAAGGAATGTTTTTAATGTGGTGCATCACAGCAGTGTTGAGAACAGCCTCACTTCACCATCTTAGCAGCTGGTATATAGGTAGAAAAATGAAGACTGACCTGAGCCTCTCCAGTTTACAGTTTGGACTCTCCAGTCCAGAACAGAGCCGCTTCACTCCTGAATCCTGCAACTTGTTCTCACTCAGGTCCAGAACCCTCAGATGGGAGAGGTTGGACTTCAGAGCTGAGGCCACAGAATCACAGCAGGTCTCTGGTAAACTG
Source organism: Takifugu rubripes (assembly GCF_901000725.2). Taxonomy (NCBI): domain Eukaryota; kingdom Metazoa; phylum Chordata; class Actinopteri; order Tetraodontiformes; family Tetraodontidae; genus Takifugu; species Takifugu rubripes. The sequence continues at coordinate 122,313 of NW_021821633.1, read as the reverse complement.
CAGCCTCTTAGTCTAAAATAACAATTATTTTGAGAGAAGACAAATAAAAATCAACATGTACCAGAGCAAAACACAGCTTACAAGCAACAAACCTCTGGTCCTGCACCGGCTTATCTGCCGTATGTTCCTATTTTGGGTTCTTTCAGGGCGGTTGGACAAGATCTACAGCGTATGTAAAGTGTGTGTGGGTCAAAATACCTTCCAAGTTTGTGAGACCACATTTCTCAATAGCACTCAACTCTTGTCAGGAGTTGGGACAAAGCGACCCACTCCTGACAGCTTGTGGGCGATGCTGCAGCGACCCTGCAATCCCTACACTCTCTGGTGAAACCAAATCAAAGGTTTTAGACACTGCTGGATGCTGGAAGGGTGGCTATAGTCTGGACGCATCGTTCCCCTGACTGCACATTTCTCCAACAATGATTGGCAGCTGGTGTCACTTGTTCTCCAGATGAGAGAAGGAAAGAGAGCCCCCCCACAGTGTGTTTGATTGCCCCACTGCAAGCTCAATGCTGCCAGAAAACATTGCAGGAGCATCAATTCCCCTCAGGGCATCAACAAGGACCTCAGGAAAAGGTGCAGCTGCCACCTACTAGAGACAAGCACACTGAGCTGAGATTCAAAGCCCTCTCCTCCCAAGAGAAGAGCTTGTTTGTTGGAGGCTCTTCTGGGCGATACCTGGTGCCACAGCTCCAGCTCAGCCCGTCTCTGGAGCTGAGGTGGAGCTTAGCAAGTTTCATGGTTCTCCACCACTTCCTCTCGCTGAGGACCTTCTCAGCTGGTGGTTTCTGCTCCACCTTCCAAGTTGAGCAGGTGATACTTCTGCATTCCTGCCACCAGTGTCTCTGCAGAAAGAGTCTTCTCTACTGTTTTATATTATATTGTATAAAATTAGGATTTTTGGTTGATGTCTTAGATGTTGTTGACTAAGAGCAGGTTTTTCTTTAATAACATAGAGAGATTCGATGAGAAGAGCAAATGTATTATTTTATGAGCTACTTCCACTACTATTATATACACATACTTCCATATTGTCTTAGATTGCAAGCTGCATTTATTGCATCGTTCATAGAAAGTCATATTTGTGAGGAGAAAAACTCCAATAAGGTCATTTTCTTTAATGACCATTACAACAGAAGGAGGCGATGAACAAACAGATTTATCTAAAAATGTGTGAAAACTTATGGATGGAAACCTTTTTAAAATGGTTGCATTGTGTAGAATCGGTGTAGAATCAACTTGTTGACTTCTGATTTGGACTCCAATGGAAGTGAGGTGCAACAATTGTGGATGCTGAAAGCTTCAGATCTTCATGAAGGTTTCTGTGGTTGGACTGACCTGCTGCCCCTTTAAGAGGGAGGCAGGTTTGGGCTTCTGGCTGGAATGAAGCCACCTCAGATGAGAATGACTGCAGGCTTTCGGTACCAAGGTTTAACAGGGCGCTCACTTCACACTTGGGCTTTTCTCTTTTTTGGGATGGCTTTTCTCAGTAGAGAAGGGGCATGGCACACTGCAGCAGCTTTCTTTTTGGGGTTTCTAGTTTTCCTTCTGATCTTTAAAAGACAGGAAGAACCATTTTTGATTGGTCTGAATGTTTGGGCGGTTTTGTGGCCAGCCTAAAATAAAACAAGACAAATCTACAACTGATACTTCCTTTCTAGTCATTGATGACCATCCTCACATGGGACAGATTTCCACAACCAATTTAATACTGCAAATCTGTCCTGTGTGGTCTTTTTTCTGAGAACTGTAACACTACGTTTATAACAAAGATCAAACATGGAAACAGTTATTGTCTAACTAGTTACACCTGGGAAAGTACTGGATCATCTCTGACTGACCTGAGAGTCTCCAGCTCACAGAGAGGATCCTGGAGAAAACCACAGAGCAGCTTCACTCCTGGATCCTCCAGCTGGTTCCTACTCAGGTCCAGAACCCTCAGATGGGAGGGATTGGACCTCAGCGCCGAGGCCAGAGAGTCACAGCTGATCTCTGATAAACTGCAGTTCCACAGCCTGGAAAAGGAATAAATGGGGCAAATAAAAACACATTTCTAAATCTGAAAATGAAGAGAAAAGCAGAAAATGTAAAGAAATTTAGAAAAGACCAACAGAGGCCTCCTGACCTGAGCGTCTCCAGTCTGCAGTTTGGATGCATCATTGCAGAAGACAGTAACTTTACGTCGGCATCTGTCAGGTTATGGTTCCTGCTTAAGCTCAGCTCCCGTAGATGAGAAGGGTTTGACGTCATTGCTGAGGCCACAACTTCCCAATCACTCTTTGAAAGAAAACTACCAGACAGTCTGTTGTGCATGAAACAAAAATAGTGAGTCAAACTTTGGGATTTCTCATCCACTTATCTGAGAATCTACCTCAACACAAATGTAGCTCATTTCCTGGAAAAGCTAAATTCAACACCGTAGAGCAACAGTTTGAACGACCATCAGATCTGAAATGCAACTGAATTATTCTCAACATTTGTCTTATTTTAGAACAGCTCATAATTACTCAATATTTTAAATGATTATAGCAAATGGTTTAAAGAAACGTGGATCTTTTTATCTGTCTATCGGCTCTTTGGATATTTTGCATTTCATCCAATTTGTACGATGGTGCGTCAAGTCTTAATTCAGCGATCCGATCGATGACATCAGAGTCTCTGGTTGCATCGATTGCCCTCAGCTTCTGTTCTATCTGCCTGTTTCCCTTCAAATCATTTTCACTGCACCTTTTGTTGCTAGTGATGAAGTTGCCACCTAACGGGTGTGGAAAGGCTCAAACAACTTTGTGGGTCACATAAAGGCTCCAAACGGAACCACCACAAAGACCTAAAACACCCATTTAAACCAACGAGGCCGGCTGGTTTTACGTTGAACAAATGAAGCAAAATAGTCACGAGTCATTAGTTAAAATGTGTTTTTCTGTCGTTAGAATACGATGTATACAAACAAACAAAAGTGATTTAATGACATGACAGTAATTTCATGATAGTCAGTTAACTTGTGGCTCCTATTATTCCTGCCTTATGTTGGTTTGTCTGGATTGACCTTTGAACTTATATCCAGCCAGTGTTGAACATTTCTGGATGAATTGTTGTTGTTTTTAATTTATGGACGCTGCAATGGAGATAAAGAATTGAAGGAATGACCACTGGAGGGGGTATTGCTACCTGACATGATCCACTCGCTTGATTTAAACGCTGATGTCCGGCCCCAAAAATCTTTACTTACACGACCTTCCTGCAGTTCCTCACAGCTGGAATCAGGCGACGTCGTCCCTCATCTGAGGTCTTGTACTGCTCCAGGTTCAGCTCATCCAGAACCTCCTCTGACATCTGCAGCAGGTAGGCCAGAGCTGAACAGTGGATCTCTGACAGTTCCCTCTCTGATTTCTTCCCTGACTTCAGGAACTCTTGGATCTCCTGATGGACTGACTGATCCTTCATCTCCATCAGACAGTGGAAGATGTTGATGCTTCTGTCTGGGGAGATTCCATAACTGTTCTCCTCCTTCAGGTGGTTGAGGACCTCCTGGATGGTTTCTGGGTGGATGTTCCTCTGATCCAACAGTCCACCCAAGATCCTCTGATTGGACTCCAGAGAGAGACCATGAAGGAAGCGAACAAACAAGTCCAGGTGGCCATTTTCACTTTCAAGAGATTTCATTAGTGCTCTCCTGAGGAAGTCATCAAGAGATGTGACTGGTTCAGAATATTCTAGGAACTGACTTATAACCGCTGTGTCTTTCCTGGTGTAACGGTGGAACATGTAGACGGCAGCCAGAAACTCCTGAACGCTCAGATGAACAAAGCAGTAGACTGATTTCTGGAAGATCACACTCTCTCTCTTGAAGATCTCTGTACAAACTCCTGAGTACACCGACACCTCGGAGACGTCCAGTCCACATTGCTCCAGGTCTTCTGAGTAGAACATGATGTTTCCTTTCTCCAGATGTTCAAACGCCAGCCGACCCAACTTCAGAAGGAGTTCTTTCTCAGCCTTAGTCAGTTTCCCTGGTCTCTGCTTTCCTCCATACTTCTGCTTCTTCCTCTTTATCTGAACCCTCAGGAAGTGTGAGTAGAGGTCAGTCAGGGTTTGGGGCAGCTCTCCTCTCTGGTCTCTGGTCATCATGTCCTCCAGAACTATAGCAGTGATCCAGCAGAAAACTGGGATCAGACACATGATGTGGAGGCTCCTGGAGGCCTTGATGTGTGAGATGATTCTCTTGGACAGATCTTCATTACTGAACCTCCTTCTGAAGTACTCCTCCTTCTGGGAGTCATTGAAGCCTCGTACTTCTGTGATCCTGTCAACACACGAGGGAGGAATCTGATAGGCTGCTGCAGGTCTGGAGGTGATCCAGATGAGAGCTGAGGGAAGCAGGTTCCCCTGGATGAGGTTCACCAGGAGCACGCCAACTGACGATACTTGTGTGACATCAGAGATGAGCTGATGGTTGTTGAAACCCAGTGAAAATCTGCTTTCATCCAGGCCATCAAAGATGAACAGAAGTTTCCAGACAGTCAGATCTTCTGCTCTGATCTTCTGTAATGTTGGATGGAAAACATGAAGCAGTGAGAGAAGACTGTGCTGCTGATCTCTGATCAAGTTCAGCTCCCTCCATGAGAGCGGAAGCACCAGACTGATGTCTTGGTTCTCCAAACCTTCTGCCCAGTCCAGACTGAACTTCTGCACTGAGAAGGTTTTTCCAACGCCGGCGACACCGTTGGTCAGAACCACTCTGATGTGTCTCTGTTGCTCAGATAAGACTTTGAAGATGTCCTGGCACTTGATTGGAGTGTCCTGGATGTTCTTCTGGGAGGTTCTCTCAAGCTGTCTCACCTCATGTTGTGTGTCCACCTCCTCACTTTGTCCCTCAGTGATGTAGAGCTCAGTGTAGATCTTGTTCAGCAGGATTCCACTTCCTGCTTCATGAGTTCCTTCAGTCACATGTTCACATCTTCTCTTCAGACTGATCTTATGGCCTTCTATCACCTCCTGCAGTTCACCACCCTCTGAAACAAACAATCTTTTAAATCCTTTTACAATTGTCATCTACAGCAGTAACACAGATGTCCTCAACTGGAAAATATTCTGTCATGTTTGAATGATAGAAGCAACAGTCGGGTCATGACCCATCTCACTGTCAGTTTAAATGTTATGTCTTCTTATGTACACCTATTCTTTTATTTCATTGGGTTTCAATCTAATTTAGTCTATAACAACCATTTCCATGTCTTCCAAGAGTTTGCTTGGACTAAACAGCTGGTAAAAGCTGGGTGATATTTAGAAAAACACATCAAACCTTCTCCAAACACATCATACTCAGCAGACCCATTGTCCTGTAAAGGTCACCTGCCTTCAACTCTTTAACACTTTCCAGAGCTAAATGACTAAATGTTGCTAAATACTGTCTAAGCATTTAGGAAGGTCTGAAGAGGGTCCAGGGGTTCCAGTGGAACCAAACAAGTGCTCTCTGGATCCTCTCTTGCACATTGTAAATACACAAGTTGTTCCTTTATTCCGACCCAAAAGTATCTTATAAATACAAATGTAGGAGCTTACGTGAGACGCTGTTGTTCAGGTCGGCGGTCTGCAGTTCAGTTCTCCGTTTCTTTTCACCCTTGGGACAGGAGGAATCTCCAATGGAAGCAGACCGTTTCTGATAGCTGTCAAAAATGGGAATAGTGGTTATACATGTCTACTGGGCGTTAGCAACGCCTAAGAAAGGCTGCGTTCACTTCTACTTTCAGTTTGCTCTGACAGTTGAAGATTGAATGAACACTGAGCAAAAAATATAAAGTTATTTACGTTCTAACAAGCTCGTTTAGTTGGAGAAAAGTGTATTTGATCTAAGTGTTTAGTGGCTTTTCCTCATTGTGAATTTATGTTAAAAATAAAAGTGCCAAATCAGGAATATAAACTCATAGAATAGAACAAAAGTTCTCCATTTATGCTCCAAATACAGTCGTCTGGTCTCTGAAACTGATCATTAAATAGCACAGAGGTCACGCGTATTCAAAAGCTTATTTCAACCATTTAGAAATGACTGATATTGTTGTCTATGGGTTTATTAGAACCAGGAGCCTTATAAATAGACTTTTTAATGAATTTTCATGACATGTGGTGGAACAGTGTGGCAGAACAAGCTGCACAGACCTGCCATGTCTTACCCATCCGTATCTAAATGGAGAGCTGGAGCACTCTGCAATGGTGGATATTGTTGGGAAACTTTAAAATATATGCCTAGGAATTTTAGTGAGATGATGTTAACCCATGTAGGAGAAATGACCAGTTAAAAACAGAAGCAATTTTCAGTTTTAAAAGATTTACCACACTAAAATTAACATGGGAGTTAATGGGAGCAAACGCCTGACATGTTGGTGCACCGTTTCATTAATTTAATTTTTCACGATAGTAGAGGCTAATACCTACAAAATGATGTTTTGTATGGTTGTGAAATGTTCTAAGGCAGAGTTATGTGGTTCAGAAAACCTTACTTTAAAGGTGAGCCTTGAGGTCCGATACCAAAGTTTAAAGGGTGCCACACAAACACATCATCACGCTTTAGTTTTCTTACATTTCCTCTGAACTTCTGAAGGTTATTATTTCACGTTTGGACCGGTCACTCTTCAGGGACACACGGCTGGGCACTGTGGACTCTGCTCTGTCCTCGTCCATCCTGAGGAAACATCAGAAATAGTGATGAGACTGTGATGAAGGTAAATAATCTGTAGAGGTTGTAGTTAAATAATCCCAATTCACTGCATTTTTATCAAACAGGAACATTTCTAATCCATTCTGGATAACAACTGAATCAATAAATCAGTGATGTCTCTGTATCATTTTCATGTTTTCAGAGTTTAAGCTGCTTTTTTTAACTGTTCCCTGCAGTGAGAAAAGAACTGGCACCTTTTCCAGCCCCTCATCCTGCAGCACTGAATGTGCTCTAAAGTTCTTTCCAGAGCAAACGTCTCTGCACTTGCAGCAACATGTTGTAGTCATGGATCCGTGAGGAGAACCGGATACAGGAAACGCCCCCACTTTGATCCCAAAACCCAACTGGTGGCCAACGGTGGTCCGGCAATGACGGGGACGCTGGTCCATCGGCCCGACAACACTGGTTTTCCACAGGCCAACATGGTGAAAGGACTGTGCACCGTTTCATTTTAAAGAGCTGATGAATTTCATTTTTCACGATAGTGGAGGCTAATACCCACAAAATGATGTTTTGTGTGGTTGTGAAATGTTCTAAGGCAGAGTTGTGGTTCAGAAAACCTTACTTTAAAGGTGAGCCTCGAGGTCCAATACCGAAGTTCCTCTCAGGTTCCTCTTTGGACCAGTCGCTCTTCAGGGACACACAGCTGGGCACTGTGGACTCTGCTCTCTCTTCCTCTTCCATCACACATTCGCTCAGTTTTAAATGTGAGTCTAAACGGTTAAGCAGGAACAGTCTGCTGACACAGAAAAGAAGATTAAAGAACATGATTCTCAGTATGAAGACAAGCAGAGGTCTGTCCAATGACGTATTGTCGGCTCATTCACATCCAAATCTATTAAATGATGTCACCCTGTACATCATACAGGCCACATATATATTGGAAAAAAGTTTTGGGACATCTTAAAAGTTTACACCATGTTAAACATAAAATAGTTGTGGAAAAAATGTTTCTCCTGGGTGTTTCAGAAGGTGCGGTGGCATCAGACGGACGCACACAAATACAAATGAAATCATTTTTTATCTGGTTATGGTTTACAAGAAAACCTAAATTCTTTCAAGATGTCAGTTCTCAACATTAAATTCAACAAATAAGATGAGAATGCATTCAAAACTAAACAGAAATACGTCATCACATCATCAAAGTGGGTCAAATGCAGCATCATCTTCTGTCATCTCAGACAGGATTCCAAGAAGAGGATCTTCATTTTCAACAACGCACCTTGACATCTCATCATGGCTCGTCTGTCAGATTACAAGCAGCTTTTTTGATCAGGCGCATCATGTTTCTCACCAACACATGATGGTGCTGGAAAAAACATCTGTAGCCTGACCTAGAGGTCAAAACTCTGCATGGCGTGCACAGCTACTAGTTGCAGCTGCTGGTTGTGGCGGAGGAGATCCCAAACATATCTAGCAAGCTTGTTTTGGAGCAGAGCTTGTCCACCACCTCTGACCCCACTCATCACAGAAGTCCCACCATATCCATGGCCAGGTGTGTTGGCAGCATTGGAGCCAGCCTCAGGAAAAAGGTGTGTCAATATCTCAGAAGTGATGATCAAGTTGCCACGACCCAACAGAAGTCAAGCAACCCAACATGCTGAATAGAATAGATGACACACAGCAAAGGGCAAAAACACCCAATTCTGCTCAGACTAATCTGATCTGACCACATGTACAGGACCAAAAATATCAAAACACCATGGGTTTAGGTTTCCTTTCGTTTTCTTGACTGCTTCATTCAAAACAGAACACATTTCATAAATCCATAATAACAAATTCATATTCCACAAAGACCCAGTTGTTAAAACAATAAAATGGAATGCCTTGATCTCTCCCTCTTTACATACTCTCCTTTTTTAAATAAAGGATTGATTGTCCCCCTGGTGGAGGGACAAAGAGAGGAGGCTAAAACTGTCGCGTTTGTGTCCCTCTTTCCGTGGATTTTTCCACTAACTGCAAATAATATTGTGACTTATTGTGAGTATTAAAATGTGCTTCCTCAGCCTCTAAAATGTTGGCTCAGGGTTAGCGGAAAACGCAGTTAGAGGAAACACGCTACAAAGTTTGATCATCCGTCACAACATTCCCGTCGACCAGCCGCAATGTGCGTCCGAAACACGCGCACGCTCATTGCGCACACGCAGCTTATTAAGCCGCATCTCGCAGCGGAACATTGATTCGAGACGACAGCAGTGAAAGAACCAAATGCTACCTGATTATTAGAGGTTTTCCATCAGGGCTCGGTCACTCAGGATGGAGCCCGAAGTTGAGAACTTTCACTTTCGCTTCTTCTTCCTCTACACGTCACGTGTTCGTGGTTGGATCGCGTCATATCCGGCACAAGCGCCTCTTCAGAACAATTTGGTCCACGTTTGAACTGAAATACTGGGAAACAACTGGAGTTCGGCTGACAGATGTTCGTTTTTGGGTGCGGAATCAAACTGTGTCAACTTTTTGATCTATATGTGGCAGGGCGTGGCCTGCCCTCCGAACAGGTGCCCTATGGAGGTAGTGCCTTAATTGGTGGGTGGGGAGAACAGGTTTATATAAGGCACTGCCTCCAGCTGGCTTTAGTTGTTTCCCCCCTTCGACGCTACGGCGGGGTTGCAGCTGATCTGGGCGGTTCGACCAACAAACTGTTTCACAGCGCGAGCTGTCTGGCAGCGCCAAGAAGGTCGGTGCTTCCTCCCGCCATCCTTCCGCCTAGAACGCTTTGCCGTGAGGGCGCGCGCGCTAGTTGCACTGGGCAGGTAAGGCGCAGCGATGCGCGTCACTGACTCCCCCACTCGGTTGATAAATGTTAATGGGGCTGTTCTTGCTGCAGTTGGCTGCCGCCTGGCGTCGGTGGGTCGCGTTGCCCCAGCGGGAACCCTTCACGGAGTGGTGGCGCCACCAAACACAGTCGGCACGGACTACCTCGCGTACTGGACCCACGGCTGCTTTGGCTCGGTCCTTTGGTTCGGGATTCTCTCCTGTTCTCTCTCCCTCTCCCCTCGCTCCCCTGGGCTCGGAGAAACGGCGCTGAGACGTGGTGGTGCCGCCGAGGCGACCACGGAGCTTTTGCCTAAATTTTAGACTCTTGACAGTGTGTAAATTGTATCAATTTATATTTACCTTTTTAGTGTTTGTTGCTTTTCGTTTCTTGGTTGACGTTGGGTTCTTTTAGACGACCTGGTCACCATTTATTTGCCTGTCTGTGTGAAGTCTGTGTGAAGTCTGTGTGAAGTCTGTGTGAAGTCTGTGTGAAGTCTGTGTGAAGTCTGTGTGAAGTCTGTGTGAAGTCTGTGTGAAGTCTGTGTGAAGTCTGTGTGAAGTCTGTGTGAGGTGTGTGTGTGCGCTCGTCGCGTCTGATCGTTTATCATTGTAAATGTAATTGTTCTCTTTTCTTTGGACAGGTGCTGCGGGCCACGGCGGGGACCCAACCCCTGGTGGAGGGCGTTTTCATCACCCCCCTCGTGTGTAGTTTTGTTTGCAGTAGCACGGGTGTTGTTAGTTTGTTTATCTCCCCTGATTGAGTTTTACCTGCCGGTGGGGCCCCAGCCCTGTCCACCCCTTTTGTTTGACTTTGTACAGCCGAGTTATTTTTTTGTTGAGTTGGATTTAATAAAATTGTAGTGCATAACCCTCAATCCTGTCTCTGCCTCTGGAACAGAACCTTATCTGCGCGTGCCTGTTCTCCGGTTAATTCCTGGGGTGAAACTCCCCAGGTGGCGTTGTCGTTAACGTTCCACCTCTCCCCACCCCGCCACATATAGGATCCCCTCTGGTTCAAAGTGTCCCTATAGGATATTGACAGTTCTGACCTTTTGGGGGCTGCACACACCTCTTAATGGTGACGGCACCAACGGAGCTGATCCAGTTGTCATCAGCTGGCCAGTCTGACTCCAGCTCATTAGGGGAAATTTGCTGATCTGGAGGAGAAGCTTTCAAAACTTGACGGGCTGGGGGGGAAATGACTGTAATTTTGGAATCAGCGTGCCAATTTTATTTTTAATCAGAATAATTTAGAATAATTTCAACAGGATATTTTCAAATTGTTCCCCAGTGGAGCTGCCAACTGAATATGGTGACCTGCTCCTACACACAGAAATCCGATGTCTCAGCAGGGGACGGATTTTGCTTCCTTTTTTGTCCCTTTTGAGTGAAATAAGAGTTCATGCAGTCCAGAGGGGAAGACGCCGCGCTGCTGGAGGACACTGGCTGGACACTGGACCTTGCATTTTTAACGGACATTACTGGGAAACGGAAGAGTTTGAACTGGGAGCTGCAAGGCAAAGGTGAGACTGTTGCTGAGAGGATCAGTGCTGTAAATGCATCTAAAGCCAAGATGAACATTTTCTCTGTGCATTTCCAGACAAAAGGTGCTGCACTTCCCCTCTGTGCAGATGGTGCTGAGAGACAACGCTTCTGCATGTGAGGCTTTGGACTAAAGCGCAGAAAAGTGCTCTCAGCTCATAAAAAGACTTGGGCAAGAGGTTGAGAACAGGTTTTGGGACCTGGATCAGCTTGAGCCATGTGTGTCCTTCATTTCTAACCCTTTCATGAACGTGGACATATCCTGCATTGCTCAGCAGTTCAGTGCAACCTTCAGCCTGGATGCTGCACAGATGCTAATTGAAATTGGAACATTGTGAAATGAGCTGCAGCTCAAAGCCTCTCAGGCTGCACCAAACTTTTGGTGCCTTGTTGACACAGAAAAGTACAGTGGTGTATGTACAGCAGCTATGGAGGTTGCAAGCCTTTTTGGTTCGACCTCTCTTTGTGAATCAGCCTTTTCTGACAGGAACTTCATCAAGAACCAACACAGAAGACGCCTCCCTGATGCACATCTGCCAGACTCACTCAGAGCTGCACTGTCAAGTTCCCCACCAGAGGACAACACACTGGTAACCGCAGCAACGCCAGGCTTCCCCCCAACGGACAAAGAAACGGACACCAGATTTGGTGTCTCCTTCAGAATTTGTTAAATGTGTTTGTAAAATGGAACAATTGTTCATGTTAAAATGTTCATGTGAAAAAATCTGCAGACTGAAGTGTGAAGTTCAAAACGTAATCAGATTTATTTTAAAATCTGAAAGTTTATTTTTGTATTTTACGTGATTTATTATTTGTACAAATGTGGTGCAAAGTAATTCATGATTTGTTAAAAACTGTCAGTGGCTGGTAAAAATGGGACATTGTGATTTCCTAGGACTGTTGGAGAAGTGATCATTTTAAAATGGTTTGAACATTTATTTACATTTGAAAAACACTTGCACTAAGACAAAATCTAGAAATAAAGTGTTGCATATTGATATTCATCTGTTCCCGATCTTGTTAAATCATTGTTGATATTGATTGTGAGAAATCATTAACATGATCAGTGTCTTTGCAGAGATGAATATCATTAACTATTAATAATGACATTTAGTTAAAGGTAAATTGAGCAAATTGGCTATTTCAGAAGTGTGTATCAAACTGGTGGCCCTTCACATGATTCAGTACCCAGGAAGTAGCTCTCCGTCTCAGAAAGGTTGGTGACCCCTGTGCTACAGAGTCAAGTTTAGAGGAGAAATATGCTATTGGCTTCATTTTAGCTCCACTGTTGAGCTCAGACTGAGGTCATCAAATGTCCTGTGCCATCAACCATCTGAACCAAAGGTTTGCTGTAATCTGGCAAAGCTAAAGCTGTGCTCCACACCAAGGCTTGCTTCATGTCACAGAAGGCCGTTTCTGCATTTTCAGTCCAGTTTAGTGGAGAAGTCATTTTTCAGTTTTCATACATCAGTCTTTGCAACGGTGCTGTAATTTCAGCATAATTTGGCCCCCAGTTGCAACAATAATTAGTCCTAAAAAGGACATCATTTGCTTTGTAGTCTGGTTTCGGAGCTTGCAGAATAGCTGTTTTATGGCCCTCTATGATAGTGGGATGGACACCGTCTCTCCTAATCAGACCAGGTTTCCCCCAAAAGTGCTCCAACTGTCTACAAAGGCCACCTGGTTATCGGGGCACCACCGTGACAGCCAGCGACGGAGCGACGACATGCGGCTAAACATCTCATCGCTGGCCAGGTTGGGGAGGGGACCAGAGAATGCTCCGGAGTCCCACATCGTTTTTGCGCAGTTGCACACCGACTCCAAGTTACCGTATTTTCCGGACTATAAGCCGCTACTTTTTCCCTAAACTTTAAACACTGCGGCTTATTCTATGGTGCGGCTTATTCATGGATTTTTCTTCCACCGCTAGGGGCGCTCTAATCGGAACTAGAATCAAAACTAAGAAAAATCAATGCAAAGAAGAAAACGCTACTTTTTCTTTAGCAGATAGAACACGGACGACAAATTACCAACTGTTAATTGTTTTCAAATCCTCGCCCCTTCATCATGGAACCCACACGAAGAAGTTCGTATGATGCAGGTTTTAAGTTGAAGGCCATTGATCTAGCTAGCCAGGAAGGAAACCGCGCTGCTGCACGCAAGCTTAGCGTTAATGAATGTATGGTGAGACGTTGGAGGCGGCAGCGGGAGGAGCTAATGCAATGCCCAAAGTCGAAAAAAGCTTTCAGGGGACATAAAAGCAGGTGGGCTGAACTTGAAAATGTCCTGGAGGACTGGGTGAACACACAGCGAGCAGGTGGCCGAGGTGTTTCCACTCGACTTAAAGCCAAAGCAATTGCCCGCGAAATGAATATTGAAGATTTCAAAGCGGGGCCGTCATGGTGTTTCAGATTGATGAAACGTAAAAACCTGTCCATCAGGACACGGACCACTCTCTGTCAGGAACTCCCCCCTGACTATCAGGAAAAAATTAAAAACTTCCACAAATTCGTTGAAACAGAGATCCAAGAACACTCCATCGGACCAGACGACATAATAAATATGGACGAAGCACCTTTGACGTTTGCTCTGCCTCTGACCAGGACTGTTAACAAGACAGGCGCATCATCCGTGTTGTTGAAAACAACAGGCCACCAGAGAACGCACTTCACCTGCGTTCGGGCATGCACGGCATCCGGACAACAACTTCCACCACTGGGGATTTTTAGTGGCATAGTGGTCAGAGTTAATACCAAAGGGGGGATGATGGAAGGCCTGATGAAGGAATGGTTAACAGAGTGCTACAGCAAGCGCGCAGGAGGAGTTTCTCACCGGAAAAAAGCACTGCTTGTTTTGGATAGCATGAGGGCCCACATCACAGATTCTGTGGAAGCAGCGATCACGAAAACAAACTCTATTCCAGCTGTGATTCCTGGAGGTGCAACTGCACTCCGGGTTGAGTGGGAGACTTGGATGACAAGTGGTGAGAAATCATTCCCAAAACCGGCCGCATGCGAAAAGCATCCTTTTCTGATGTCTGTCAGTGGATCCTAACAGCGTAGAGTGCTGTGACAGAATCCACGATCACCAACGGGTTCCAAAGGCTGGACTGCTACGCGAAGAGAGCGGCGCACCTTCAGAGCCAACTTCACCGGAGGATGATACGGAGAGCGAGACTGATGGAGACAGATGTGACGAAGCTTCTGGGGTTGTTCAACTCCGACACTGAAGAAGACGACTTCATGGGTTTCAGCCAAGAGGATGAAAGTGACTTGTGATTTCAAACACAGGAGAAATGAAGAGAAATACAGGTTATTTTCTCTTGGTTCTGTTCCGTTTTAATCAACAAAGTTGCTGCCGTGTTAAAAGGCACTGTTAGGAAAGAATCTGTTCAGGTACTTACATGTACATTTACAGTTCAAAATCGTTCTGTACATGCAGTAAATATCTCATTTTTCAACATAAATATCTGCGGCTCATAACCCGGTGCGGCTGGGGTTGTTCAACTCCGACACAGAGCAGCACAGAGCCGCACAGAGCAGCACAGAGCAGCACAGAGCCTCACAGAGCAGCACAGAGCCTCACAGAGCAGCACAGAGCAGCACAGAGCAGCACAGAGCAGCACAGAGCAGCACAGAGCCTCACAGAGCAGCACAGAGCAGCACAGAGCCTCACAGAGCAGCACAGAGCAGCAGAGCCTCACAGAGCAGCACAGAGCAGCACAGAGCCTCACAGAGCAGCACAGAGCAGCACAGAGCAGCACAGAGCCGCACAGAGCAGCACAGAGCAGCAGAGCCTCACAGAGCAGCACAGAGCAGCACAGAGCAGCACAGAGCCTCACAGAGCAGCACAGAGCAGCACAGAGCAGCACAGAGCCTCACAGAGCAGCACAGAGCCTCACAGAGCAGCACAGAGCAGCAGAGCCTCACAGAGCAGCACAGAGCAGCACAGAGCAGCACAGAGCCTCACAGAGCAGCACAGAGCAGCACAGAGCAGCACAGAGCAGCACAGAGCCGCACAGAGCAGCACAGAGCAGCAGAGCCTCACAGAGCAGCACAGAGCAGCACAGAGCAGCACAGAGCAGCACAGAGCCTCACAGAGCAGCACAGAGCAGCACAGAGCAGCACAGAGCAGCACAGAGCAGCACAGAGCAGCACAGAGCAGCACAGAGAGATATGAAGTGCAGTGAACAAACCCTCAAGAGACCATGAAAAAATACTTAACAGTGATGAAAAGAAAGGCGGAGAGAGACGGAGATAATGAGACAAACGAAAGTCTCCCGAAAGCTCAGACGAGGAAATCTGACGAAGCCTTTATAGCGCTTGGCTTCACTGCGACTACGGTGGGAGACGAGGAAAGACCGGTGTGTTTACCGTGTCTAAAAATGGTGGCATTTTTTATTTTTCTATCTATCTATTCAGTAACTGAACAGAACGGTTTGACTTAAATAAAATAATTCAAGTGAACTCATTTAGTCCTTATCTTTCAGGATCTTAGTCCCGGATGACTTCCTGTCACCATTGGATGAGGACCTGGGCAGCGACCACGTCCCTTCATCATCTACAGCAGCGCTGCTCATTACATCAATCGCCATCTACCGCTCGATCGCGGCGTGACATTAAAAATATCAGCCTATCATTCATCCCCTCACTTGATTGACATACAGGGCAGCCAGTCAGATGACAACTGAACTTTGACCTTTAGGTCACCGCTCATGCGCAAACAACGGCGCTAAGCTATTCAGCCCATTACCTCTGATTTTAAGCCACCGCTAAAGCTTCTGGTCATCAAAATGACTGAGGGAGCGGGACCAAGTAAGAAGACAAAAACAGATCACTTTCATATGGGCCAGTGCAAACACCTACTTTCTACCTGAAGATGATGAAGTCCAAAAAGCGTTGCACGGTGACTGATGAACATCTGGAAGGGTGCTTGAGGCTGTCAGCAGCTACGCTCCCTGTGCCTCCCTGGCTGCTTCAGTTCAGTGCAAGTCATTAAAGGAAACTCAGGCCATTACAAGATGATGTTAATAGTGAATTATTATGTGTGTTTAGCAATATTGGCTCATTCGGTGATGCGAGGTACATCAACATAAATTGGACATACAAAGAATCCTCAATACATTTGGAAATAATGAGATGTTTTGCATTTTTGTGGTGGGTAGGTCACTTTGACTTGGTCCTTTTGTAAGTAGCTCGCATGCTGAAAACATGTGAGCCCCCCTGGTCTACAGTGTGCACAGACATGCGTAGGTCCATGTGGAATTCCTTCCCCAAACTGAGATGTTGCTGCTCGTGCGATGGAGCTTACAGGAACACTGGCGACGTTCACAGGAATGCTGAAATTCCTCTGTTTCCTTTTTAGAGTTGGCTCGTTTGTACTGGACACACTGATGAATATCTTTGTCTAAAATCAGGATCATCCCAATATTTGGTTTGACTTTATACTCCTGGTCATGAGCATATTGAGATTTCAGATATGCTTGAAGCTTTTGCCTGTGTTCTACAGCCGATGCAGATTTCGATCTGAGATTAGATTTGATGTTTTGTCTGTACAGTGGGACCTCTACTTACCAAATTAATTGGTTCCGGAAGTTGTTTCAATGTAATTGCCCTAATCCGTTCCAAGCCCCCAAAAATTCGGACATAATATTTTTTAGAAATCATAAAAATGCATCAAAACATGTAACAAATACATGTTAGAATTCGATTTTTGGATGGTGGGAGCAGGAGGGTTGGGCAGGAATTTGAGGCTGTGGAGGCGTCTGGACTTTCTGAATCAGACAGAATAGAGAACTGTCAAAGTTGTAGGAAACAAGAATCCAAAATTTTAATGGAGTTGGAGCAGAATACGTATGTCACCTTGGATGGAGGAGAGCGTGTTGGGGAAAACGGGTCATCACTCACCCCTCCCTGGGCTGCCACCTGGGAGCTCCGTTGTCTGGGGCTATATGCCCCTGGTAGGGCCACCCATGGCAAACAGGTCCTAGGTGAGGGACCAGACAAAGCGTAGCCCAGGACCCCCTAATGATGCTGAACAACATTGGTGCCAAGTTTCTCTTGCCCGGATGCGGGTCACCGGGGCCCCCTCCTGGAGCCAGGCCTGGGGGTGGGGCACGTTGGCGAGCGCCTGGTGGCCGGACCTCTGCCCATGGAGTCCAGCCGGGCGCAGCCCGAAGAGGCAACATGGGACCCCCTTCCCGTGGGCTCACCACCTGCAGGAGGGGCCAGGGGGGGTCGGGTGCATTATGTTTTGGGTAGCAGCCGGAGGCAGGGACCTTGGCGGTCTGATTCCCGGCTGCACAAACTGGCTCTAGGGACATGGAATGTCACCTCTCTGGTGGGAAAGGAGCCTGAGTTGGTGCGCGAGGTTGAGAAGTTCCGACTAGATATAGTTGGCCTCACCTCGACGCACGGCAAGGGCTCTGGAACCAGTCTTCTTGAGAGGGGTTGGATTCTCTACCACTCTGGAGTTGCCGATGGTGAGAGGCGACGAGCAGGGGTGGCAATTCTGGTTGCTCCCCAGCTCAGTGCCTGTGTATTGGAGTTTACCCCGGTGGATGAGAGGGTAGCCTCCCTTCGCCTTCGGGTGGGGGGACGGATCCTGACTGTTGTTTGTGCCTATGGTCCAAACAGCAGTTCAGTGTATCCACCCTTTTTGGAGTCCTTAGAGGGAGTGCTGGAGAGTGCCCCTTCTGGGGGCTCCCTCGTCCTCCTGGGTGACTTCAATGCTCACGTTGGCAATGACAGTGTGTCCTGGAGAGGTGTGATTGGGAAGAACGGCCCCCCTGATCTGAACCCGAGTGGTGTTTTGTTATTGGACTTCTGTGCTCGTCTCAGATTGTCCATAACGAACACCTTGTTCAGACATAAAGGCGTCCACATGTGCACTTGGCACCAGGACGCCTTAGGCCGCAGATCGATGATCGACTTTGTGGTTGTGTCATCGGATTTGCGGCCGCATGTTCTGGACACTCGGGTGAAGAGAGGGGCAGAGCTGTCAACTGATCACCACCTGGTGGTGAGTTGGCTCCGATGGTGGGGAAGGATGCCGGACAGACCTGGCAGGCCCAAACGTGTTGTGAGGGTCTGCTGGGAACGCCTGGCAGAGTCCCCTGTCAGAAGGAGCTTCAACTCACGCCTCCGGGAGAGCTTTGACCATGTCCCGGGGGAGGCGGGGGACATTGAGTCCGAGTGGACCGTGTTCCGTGCCTCCATTGTTGAGGCAGCTGACCGGTGCTGTGGCCGCAAGGTGGTTGGTCCCTGTCGTGGCGGCAATGCCCGAACCCGCTGGTGGACACCAGCGGTGAGGGATGCCGTCAAGCTGAAGAAGGAGTCGTATCGGGCCTTACTGGCCTGTGGGACTCCTGGGGCAGCAGATGGGTACCGGCGCACCAAGCGGAGTGCAGCTACGGCGGTTGCCGAGGCAAAGACTCGGGCATGGGAAGAGTTCGGTGAGGCCATGGAGAACGACTTTCGGACGGCCTCGAAAAGGTTCTGGACCACCATCAGGCGTCTGAGGAGGGGGAAGCAGTGCACTGTCAACACTGTGTATAGTGGTGATGGTGTGCTGCTGACCTCAACTCGGGATGTTGTGGACCGGTGGAAGGAATACTTCGAGGACCTCCTCAATCCCACCAACACGCCTTCCAGTGAGGAAGTAGGGCCTGGGGACCTGGAGATGGGCTCTCGTATCTCCGGGGCTGAAGTTGCCGAGGTAGTTAAAAAACTCCTCGGTGGCAAGGCCCCGGGGGTGGATGAGATCCGCCCAGAGTCCCTTAAGGCTCTGGATGTTGTAGGGCTGTCGTGGTTGACTCGACTCTGCAACATCGCGTGGACATCGGGGGCAGTGCCGCTGGATTGGCAGACCGGGGTGGTAGTCCCTCTTTTTAAGAAGGGGGACCGGAGGGTGTGTTCCAACTATAGGGGGATCACACTCCTCAGCCTCCCTGGTAAGGTCTATTCAGGGGTACTGGAGAGGAGGGTCCGCCGGATAGTCGAACCTCGGATTCAGGAGGAGCAATGTGGTTTTCGTCCTGGGCGTGGAACAGTGGACCAGCTCTACACCCTCAGCAGGGTCTTCGAGGGTGCATGGGAGTTTGCCCAACCAGTCCACATGTGTTTTGTGGACTTGGAGAAGGCATTCGACCGTGTCCCTCGGGGGGTCCTGTGGGGGGTCCTCCGAGAGTATGGGGTGTCGGGCCCGCTGATACGGGCTGTCCGCTCCCTGTACGATTGGTGCCGGAGTTTGGTCCGAATTGCTGGCAGTAAGTCGAACTCGTTTCCGGTGAGGGTTGGCCTCCGCCTGGGCTGCCCTTTGTCACCGATTCTGTTCATAATTTTTATGGACAGAATTTCTAGGTGCAGTCATGGTGTTGAGGGGATCCGGTTTGGTGACCTCAGGATCGCGTCTCTGCTTTTTGCGGATGATGTGGTCCTGTTGGCTTCATCGGCCCGTGACCTCCAACTATCACTGGATCGGTTCGCCGCCGCCTGTGAAGCGGCTGGGATGAGAATCAGCACCTCCAATCCCGAGGCCATGGTTCTCAACCGGAAAAAGGTGGAGTGCCCTCTCCGGGTAAAGGAGGAGATCCTGCCCCAAGTGGAGGAGTTCAAGTACCTTGGGGTCTTGTTCACGAGTGAGGGGAGAATGGAGCAGGAGATCGACAGGCGGATCGGTGCGGCGTCCACAGTAATGCGGACTCTGCACCGGTCCGTTGTGGTGAAGAGAGAGTTGAGCCGAAAGGCGAAGCTCTCGATTTACCGGTCGATCTTTGTTCCTACCCTCACCTATGGTCATGAGCTTTGGGTAATGACCGAAAGAACAAGATCACGGGTACAAGCGGCTGAAATGAGCTTCCTCCGTAGGGTGGCTGGGCTCTCCCTTAGAGATAGGGTGAGAAGCTCTGCCATCCGGGAGGAGCTCGGAGTAGAGTCGCTGCTCCTCCGTGTTGAGAGGAGCCAGATGGGGTGGCTTGGGCATCTAGTCAGGATGCCCCCTGGACGCCTCCCTGGTGAGGTGTTCAGGGCATGTCCCTCCGGTAGGAGACCCCCGGGGAGACCCAGGACACGTTGGAGAGACTATGTCTCTCGACTGGCCTGGGAACGCCTGGGGATCCCTCTGGATGAGCTAGAGGAGGTAGCTGGGGAGAGGGAAGTCTGGGCTTCTCTCCTTAGGCTGCTGCCCCCGCGACCCGACCCTGGATAAGCGGTAGAGAATGGATGGATGGATGGGTCATCACTCAGCCACATGGGGGGGGGGGGGGTGACAGGAGTCTGTTTATCAAATCAAATCAAATCAAATCAATCTTTATTTATATAGCGTCTTATACAATCAAAATTGTTTCAAGGCGCTTTCCAGAATCCCAGGGCCTGACCCCAGACAAGCAACAGTGGCAAGGAAAAACTCCCCTTTAACAGGAAGAAACCTTGAGAAGGACCAGGCTCATGTAGGGGGACCCTCCTGCTGATGGGGGGGCTGGTTAAAGAGAGAGGAGAAGGGGGAGGACAGGTGGAGGATAGGATAGGTAGGAGAGGAGAGGAGAGGAGAGGAGAGGAGAGGAGAGGAGAGGAGAGGAGAGGAGAGGAGAGGAGAGGAGAGGAGAGGCACAGAGCACAGAAACAGACACAAAAAATATGATGTATAATTATTTCAGCGGGGCCGGAGGTCATTATGCAGCTCCGAGGGCGGCGATACCTGTAAATAAATAGAGGGGGGGGGGGGGGGAGGCAGAAAAACTACACAAGAATCAGCATAACTAGTCTGCTTGGTGAGGAGAGGAAAGGAAAGGAGAGGAAAGGAGAGGAGAGGAAACCATGACCCAGTGGAGTGACAGAGGCCTGTCAGGTGATCATGTTTCCGGACCCCGGCAGCCTTGGCCTATAACAGCATAGCTAAGATGTGACCTAATGATTAGACGACCCCCTAAGTGTGATAATTTGTCTGTCTATGATAGTAACTGGAACTACTGAATTAGTAACAATAAGCTTTTTCAAAGAGGTAGGTTTTGAGTCTGACCTTAAAAGTAGCGATGGAGTCAGCCTCCCGTACCTGGACAGGGAGCTGGTTCCAAAGCAGGGGGGCCTGGTAGCTAAATGCTCGGCCCCCCATTCTACTCCTAGAAACTCTGGGAACCACAAGTAGACCAGCATTCTGAGAGCGGAGCGGTCTATTGGGCTGATAGGGTATCACTAGCTCCTCCAGGTAGGATGGAGCTAGGGCTCTGAGGACCTTGGAGGTCAAAAGAAGGGTTTTAAAAACGGGCAGCCAATGAAGAGACGCCATTACAGGAGTCATGTGATCTCTGTGGTCAATACCTGTCAGAACTCTGGCTGCAGCATTTTGGATCAACTGGAGGCTTCTTAAAGAGTTGTTTGGACACCCTGATAATAAGGAGTTACAATAGTCCAGCCTGGAGGTAACAAATGCATGGATTAACTTTTCAGCATCATGCCGCGTCAGCAGCTTCCTGATCTTTGTGATGTTCCTCAAGTGAAAAAAGGCACTTCTAGAGACTAATTTAATGTGAGAGTTGAAGGAGAAATTTTGATCAAAAGTTACTCCTAGATTCCTCACAGAGAGACTAGATGTTAATGAGATACCATCTAGAGTGATCATGTGATCTAATCTATCCCTGAGAGGGTTAGGTGCAAGTAAAATTCAAAACTGTTGTCTTTGCCTCATTTTTTCTTCTCGTGTTTCAGGTCGTTTGAACCTAACATTTTGGTCCTTCGAGCCGGATTCCAACACACCTGAAGGGTCCGGTGGGTGAGGCTGAACCTCAGGAAAGACCGTGGCCACGGCAGGCCGCCTCAAAGCCACCTAAGATACCCTTTCGGGGACTGGGCTTCAGCTCACTGATTGGACCCTGATGGTTGACGGAATTCCAGGAGGAAAGACAACAGTGGTGAGCATGTCTTGAATTCAAAAGTGTGTGTGTGATGATGATTGTCGGGGACTTAATGTAAAAATTGCGATAGACACTAAGGCAGCGTTTTGGGAGAGAGGAACCCGAAAATCCTCTGTAAGACGCAATGAGAAACAAATCCTGTGAATACTAGTCAATGGCAGGTAAATAAGAGTACTAAGGGAAGTACCAAGGCAGGGCGAGGGAGTCCTGGCCACGTGAAAAAGAAATTAAGTCACGACAAATCATCCAAAAGAGTGATTGTGAGTGTGAAAGGATTGTTAAATACCACTAGGTATTTTCAATCCTACCAAAGCAGTGGGACAGGAAGTGATGAGGCCCTTGTGGGTGCAGAGGCAAGACTCTCTACTCCAAAGAGTTGAAGTGAGAAGTACCACAACGGTTTGATTAATTATCACCCCACTGAGATCAATATTCCAGTTTTAGGTCACCCTATGTGCAAGACTGGACCAAATTCTTAATAATAATTTTAAATTTTTTTTTAAAAAAACCAACAACTGTAAATTAGGATAAGGTTAACTCGTAAAATGAAAATAACAAAAAAACAAACAAACATAACAACAAACAGAGAGAAAAGAAGAGCTAAAAGTAAAAACCTAATTCTCGAAAAATGGGGACAAGTAAAAGCAAACAAAGGCCCAGAGATGAATTGCGGTGTAAGGACTGGAAATTCCTCCAAAGAAACTCACTAATCTAGATAAGTTTATAACTGATTATGGATTCAAAGGACAGCTAAACTCACAACAAATTGTTGCCTCAGAGGTGAGACCTGGTTAAACTTAGCCATAATTAAATGGGTTATAACTTAGCCGTAATTAAGTTAAGAAAATAGGAAGTTGTGTTTGTGTGTGAATGGAGGACTAAGCCATTGAAAGAGTTGATAGTGTTGGGATTTCTGGGTTGTGTCTGTCTTTGGCCTGCAGGGTGCGGTGTTGAGCACAATTGGGTGCAGCTGGCACTGCAGGTGGGCGCACCTGTAGGCAATTTACATCTTGCTGCCTATTTAAGCAGGTTGTGCCTGCCTGTCAGTGCCGGGGTGTCTGTTTGTGTGTGGTGTCTGTTCGCGTTGGGAGTCTGTTCGTTTTGGGTTCCTTGGTGTTGGCTCCTGTTCCTGTGTTCCTGTTTCCTTGGAGGGTCGCTCCTATTCCCGTGCTTCTGGTTTCCCTGGAGGACCGCTCCTGTTCCTGTGTTCCTGTCGCCTTTGGAGGGTTGCTCCTATTCCCGTGCTTCCGGTTTCCCTGGAGGACCGCTCCTGTTCCTGTGTTCCTGTTGCCCTGGATGGCCGCTCCTGCCCCTGAGCTTCCGGTTTTCCTGGAGGGCCTCTCCTGTTCCTGTTCCGTGTCTCCTGGAGGACCGCTCCTGCTCCCCTGCAGTCTAGGAGGACTGCCTCTGCCCTCAGTGTCTCGGGGCACGTTTGTGAGGCGAGCGTGTGGCGCCGGACTCCCGAGCCCTCGCCGGTCCAGGAGGACTGCAGCCGTTTGAGGACTCACCGGTGTTCCGAGTTCCCGGCAGTCCAGGGGGACTGCGTCTGGTTTGGGAACTCGCCGATGGACCTTGGAGGGACAGACGCTGCCTCCTAATCGCCAGCAGTCCGGGAGGACTGCTTTGTCTCCAGTGTCTCGGGGCACGTTCGTGAGGTGAGCGTGTTGCACCGGACTCCCAAGTCCTCGCCGGTCCAGGAGGACTGCAGCGTGTGGAGGACTCACCGGTGTTCCGAGTTCCCGGCAGTCCAGGGGGACTGCGTCTGGTTCGGGGACTCGCCGATGGACCTGGGACGGGCGGACGCTGCCTCCCGATCCCCATGCGGTCCAGGAGGACTGTTTCTGTTGATGTGTGCTCCCCTTCCCTGTAAATAAAGCCCTTGACTTCTCCACCACTGTGTCCTGGCCTGCGTTCGGGTCCGCTACCACAATGTATCGTAACAGATAGGAGAACTCTGCTGGTCCTGTGTTTATTATTTTGCTCATAAGAAAACGAAGTACTGGTGATCAGGGGACAAAGGACGGGCTTCATCCCTTAAAACTAACGCCGCTGTGCAGTGCACGGTAGAAGGGTTAGGGTTAGTGTCCTCCCTCTGACTGTGCCAGAGAACTTTTCTGTGAGACCACATAGTACAAAATGCCGCTGTTCAAGAAAAAGATGTCGAACTTGAGGGGGATGAAAAGTTTGTGGAAGGAGATGCAGAAGGTTCGGGGAAAATAAGTCAGGAAAGGTGGAGAAAAAAGTTGAATCTTGAGAGACATAGATGGAACAAAGTAAGTTGAGAGACATCTAGATGGAACAAAGTAAGTTGAGAGACATAGATGGAACAAAGTAAGTTGAGAGACATAGATGGAACAAAGTAAGTTGAGAGACATCTAGATGGAACAAAGTAAGTTGAGAGACATCTAGATGGAACAAAGTAAGTTGAGAGACATAGATGGAACAAAGTAAGTTGGGAGACATAGATGGAACAAAGTAAGTTGAGAGACATATAGATGGAACAAAGTAAGTTGAGAGACATATAGATGGAACAAAGTAAGTTGGGAGACATAGATGGAACAAAGTAAGTTGAGAGACATAGATGGAACAAAGTAAGTTGAGAGACATATAGATGGAACAAAGTAAGTTGAGAGACATATAGATGGAACAAAGTAAGTTGAGAGACATCTAGATGGAACAAAGTAAGTTGAGAGACATATAGATGGAACAAAGTAAGTTGAGAGACATATAGATGGAACAAAGTAAGTTGAGAGACATCTAGATGGACCAAAGTAAGTTGAGAGACATAGATGGACCAAAGTAAGTTGAGAGACATCTAGATGGAACAAAGTAAGTTGAGAGACATAGATGGAACAAAGTAAGTTGAGAGACATCTAGATGGAACAAAGTAAGTTGAGAGACATAGATGGAACAAAGTAAGTTGAGAGACATCTAGATGGAACAAAGTAAGTTGAGAGACATAGATGGAACAAAGTAAGTTGAGAGACATAGATGGAACAAAGTAAGTTGAGAGACATCTAGATGGAACAAAGTAAGTTGAGAGACATCTAGATGGAACAAAGTAAGTTGAGAGACATCTAGATGGAACAAAGTAAGTTGGGAGACATAGATGGAACAAAGTAAGTTGAGAGACATATAGATGGAACAAAGTAAGTTGAGAGACATATAGATGGAACAAAGTAAGTTGAGAGACATAGATGGAACAAAGTAAGTTGAGAGACATCTAGATGGAACAAAGTAAGTTGGGAGACATATAAATGGAACAAAGTAAGTTGAGAGACATATAGATGGAACAAAGTAAGTTGAGAGACATAGATGGAACAAAGTAAGTTGAGAGACATATAGATGGAACAAAGTAAGTTGAGAGACATATAAATGGAACAAAGTAAGTTGAGAGACATCTAGATGGAACAAAGTAAGTTGAGAGACATAGATGGAACAAAGTAAGTTGGGAGACATAGATGGAACAAAGTAAGTTGAGAGACATATAGATGGAACAAAGTAAGTTGAGAGACATATAGATGGAACAAAGTAAGTTGGGAGACATAGATGGAACAAAGTAAGTTGAGAGACATAGATGGAACAAAGTAAGTTGGGAGACATAGATGGAACAAAGTAAGTTGAGAGACATATAGATGGAACAAAGTAAGTTGAGAGACATATAGATGGAACAAAGTAAGTTGGGAGACATAGATGGAACAAAGTAAGTTGAGAGACATAGATGGAACAAAGTAAGTTGAGAGACATATAGATGGAACAAAGTAAGTTGAGAGACATATAGATGGAACAAAGTAAGTTGAGAGACATCTAGATGGAACAAAGTAAGTTGAGAGACATATAGATGGAACAAAGTAAGTTGAGAGACATATAGATGGAACAAAGTAAGTTGAGAGACATCTAGATGGACCAAAGTAAGTTGAGAGACATAGATGGACCAAAGTAAGTTGAGAGACATCTAGATGGAACAAAGTAAGTTGAGAGACATAGATGGAACAAAGTAAGTTGAGAGACATCTAGATGGAACAAAGTAAGTTGAGAGACATAGATGGAACAAAGTAAGTTGAGAGACATCTAGATGGAACAAAGTAAGTTGAGAGACATAGATGGAACAAAGTAAGTTGAGAGACATAGATGGAACAAAGTAAGTTGAGAGACATCTAGATGGAACAAAGTAAGTTGAGAGACATCTAGATGGAACAAAGTAAGTTGAGAGACATAGATGGAACAAAGTAAGTTGGGAGACATAGATGGAACAAAGTAAGTTGAGAGACATATAGATGGAACAAAGTAAGTTGAGAGACATATAGATGGAACAAAGTAAGTTGAGAGACATAGATGGAACAAAGTAAGTTGAGAGACATCTAGATGGAACAAAGTAAGTTGGGAGACATATAAATGGAACAAAGTAAGTTGAGAGACATATAGATGGAACAAAGTAAGTTGAGAGACATAGATGGAACAAAGTAAGTTGAGAGACATAGATGGAACAAAGTAAGTTGAGAGACATATAGATGGAACAAAGTAAGTTGAGAGATATATAAATGGAACAAAGTAAGTTGAGAGACATATAGATGGAACAAAGTAAGTTGAGAGACATATAGATGGAACAAAGTAAGTTGAGAGACATATAGATGGAGCAAAGTAAGTTGGGAGACATAGATGGAACAAAGTAAGTTGAGAGACATAGATTGAACAAAGTAAGTTGAGAGACATATAGATGGAACAAAGTAAGTTGAGAGACATATAAATGGAACAAAGTAAGTTGAGAGACATATAGATGGAACAAAGTAAGTTGAGAGACATATAGATGGAGCAAAGTAAGTTGGGAGACATAGATGGAACAAAGTAAGTTGAGAGACATATAGATGGAACAAAGTAAGTTGAGAGACATAGATGGAACAAAGTAAGTTGAGAGACATATAGATGGAACAAAGTAAGTTGAGAGACATATAAATGGAACAAAGTAAGTTGAGAGACATATAGATGGAACAAAGTAAGTTGAGAGACATATAGATGGAGCAAAGTAAGTTGGGAGACATAGATGGAACAAAGTAAGTTGAGAGACATAGATGGAACAAAGTAAGTTGAGAGACATATAGATGGAACAAAGTAAGTTGAGAGATATAGATGGAACAAAGTAAGTTGAGAGATATAGCCATAGGAAAGACATAGGAAAGGCACAAAACAGATGATGGAGAACCACGTGACTGCCAAGAATTAGCTGAACAAACTGCAAAAAGTAGAAGTGATTTAGATCAACCTTTAAAAACTGGAGCATTTTTGTTTGTAGATGGCTCATCAAAGAAAAATGAGCAACCTTAAAAGAAGAATCTATGTATGACCAGCAAGAAAATCTACTCACTCACTCACTCATTTTCTACCGCTTGTTCCTCCACTGAGGGTCGCGGGGGGACTGGAGCCTATCCCAGCACAATGGGCGGAGGCAGGGTACACCCTGCACTGGACGCCAGTCAATCGCAGGGCTAACACATATAGACAAACAACCATTCACTCTCACACTCACACCTAGGGGCAATTTAGAGTTTCCAATTAGCCTAATCCCCAATCATGCATGTCTTTGGACTGTGGGAGGAAGCCGGAGGACCGGAGAGAACCCACGCAGGCACAAGGAGAACATGCAAACTCCACACAGAAAGTCCCCAATCAATCCCAACCGGGGATCGAACCCGGGGCCTTCTTGCTGTGAGGCAACAGTGCTAACCACCACACCACCGTGCCGCCCTCAGGAAAATCTATCCTACCAAAAAATCTGTGTAAATATGCTGCTATATTGAGCCATGGTGTAACACATGTCTCAACAGGAGGGACGGTAGGACAGATACGGCAGCTTTATACAACCTATGGATTTAATTCTTATTCAAAAAAAAAAAATTGTAGAACATGTCTGACGTGTACAAGACATAATTCACAGGGAAATCTGAGACCAAGGAGAGGAAAATTTCCTGCTCCCCAATATCCATTCCAAACTATAAATATGGACTTCATAGAATTAAATAAAAGTGAAGAAAAAATGTACTCTGATAATGGTACTCATTTTGTAAATAAAGTTGTTAAAAAGATCAGTGTTATGTGTCATATTGATTTAAAACACCATTGCTCCTATCATCCTCAGAGTGCAGGCTTAGTTGAAAGAACTAACGGCACTATTAAAAACAGACTGAAGAAATGCATGGAAGAGACGGGGAGACGTGGACAATGTGTGGATTTGGCTAAGCTCTATATAAACATTACAAGCACCGCAGGCCTTACTCCTTATGAGATCTTATTTGGAAGACCGTACAGGCTTCCTCAGTTCACAAACTACTGGGAGACAAATGATGAGTCTAATCTAGCTGATTACATGAGAAGAATGTTAGAAAAACAAAAGCAAGGTCATGAGACCTCTGTCTCCCAACAGAACGGTGGAGCCAGGCGACTGGGTCCTAGTGAGGAGCGTAAAAAAGAAACACTGGTATTCACCTGAGTGGGAAGGACCTTACCAAGTTCTTTTGTCTACACCTACTGCTGCTAAAATAGCTGAAAGATCAACCTGGGTGCACCTCAGTCACTGCAAGAAGGTCATTTCTGTTGGAAACTCCGACCGGGAAGGTGATGCAAAGTCTGATAATAGGGTGGACTTAGACGAATAGAGTCTGGGTAGACCCGAAAGTCAGCGAAGGTTTCAGAGCCGCCGACTCACTTAGGGAGGCTATTTCAACAGGTTATGGTCCATAAATAGTGTACCGATTTCATAAACATCACAAGGACAGCAGCGGGTAAAATAAACAAAAGATAATAAAAAATAAAAAAAAGAGAGAGAAATACAGAGGGTTGGCTGATGCTGTAGCATACTAGCCTCGGTGCTAGCTGTAATCATAGTATTCCTGATAATCACAATAGCTATACAAGGTCTCCAACTCAGTTGAAACCCAATAAGTTCAAATGACTCCCAAGTGACTACAGAATGCAATTAAATGTTGGGGAGTGTGTTTTTTCTTAATATGCGTGTTTTTATTTTTATGATACCTCTGGAAACCCCCAGGTCTAAGATTGAACGTTACCAAAATATGGCATGACAAGCGAAGTGCAAATAACAACCTAAAGGACCAATGTGGCAACAGCAGGTCAGCTCTTGTGCTGTATTTGACCTGTAAGCTTTTCATTCACCTGAAGCTCAACAGCTCCATTATTTCAGCTTCACTTCTTTAACACCTCCTTAATAGCTTGTTCGTTCTGAAAGTAGTTTTGATACAATTTTCAGTGCAAAACGAAAAACTGTTCTTACTGTAAAATGATGTATATTTTTTGTCTGTTGGAAAGTTCATTTGTTGCACCCTGCTGCTCAGGACTATGTGCTTAAAAACACTTCTTATGCTAATTTCTGTGTTCCCTACGTCGGCTGATCAATTAGTCACTCACAGGCATGGATTTATGCCTGAACAGTGACGTCGTAATAAAAGATCTGCATGGCAATCTGAAAATGTTCCTACGTATATTGATGCTATCGGTGTTCCACGCAGTGTTCCAGATGAGTATAAATTAGTGGATCAAGTAGCTGCTGGTTTTGAATCTTCTATTTGTTAGTGGTGTACAATAAAAAGGAATGTAGACAGGATCAACTACATCCATTACAATGTTCAGCGTTTAGGAAATTGGACTCAGAGCGGTTTTGAGGCTGTTCATAGCCAACTGTCGGCTACTTCCCTTATGGCATTCCAGAACAGGATCGCAGTGGATATGTTGTTAGCTGAGAAAGGTGGTGTGTGTGTGTGTGTGCTGTGTTCAGAGATCAATGTTGCACCTTCATTCCTAACAACACTGTGTTGGATGGGAGTCTCACACTGGCCATAGAAGGCCTTCGCCCCCTGAACAGCAAGATGAAGGAGCACTCAGGAGCAAAGACCGCGATGTGGGACGAATGGATGAATGTGTTTGGGAAGTATAAGACATTGGTTCCATCTATCCTGATTTCTGTAGCTGTTTTTGCTGCAATCCTGACCTTGTGTGGGTGTTGTTGTGTTCCCTGCCTGCGTTCTCTTATTAACCGCCTTATTACCACAGCTATCGCTCCCATGGAAAACCGTATGGCTGAATCCCTTAATTTACAGACGAGCTGGATTTGACTACAGACTCTGAAGACTACGAGTGAACTGAGCTAATTTTCCCCTGAGTGTAAATGTATTTGTGTTCATAAACATGACTTTGAAAATCTCCTGGAAGAGGTTGTTAAATGGCTTGCTTTTACCTTGTTATATTCTTTATTCTTGTTATATTGTTTCTCATTACTTAATGTTTCTTATTATTTGCTAATGCTTAATGTTCATGATGCTTGATATGTCAACTCAAACTTCTCTGGTCAAGGGCGACAGAAATGCAGCTGCTGTGGAGAAGTGGCATTGACTGGAGACAGAGCTGCAGGGCCTGACAATGACCCAGGAGCTGGGTTAGGGCCTGACAATGACCCAGGAGCTGGGTTAGGGCCTGACAATGACCCAGGAGCTGGGTTAGGGTCAGGGCCTGACAATGACCCAGGAGCTGGGTTAGGGTCAGGGCCTGACAATGACCCAGGAGCTGGGTTAGGGTCAGAGATAACTTTAATACAATGGGGAGTTGTGCCTCAGAACGTGTTGGAGATCTGGAACTGAGCACATCTCTCCGTTCTCCTTGCAAGTAAAATTCAAAACTGTTGTCTTTGCCTCATTTGTTTTTCTCGTGTTTCAGGTCGTTTGAACCTAACTCTGACCTGTCTCCAAAGTTCACCCACTGTCTCACGTAACTCCTGCAGTTCTTCATCCTTGTCCACATCTAACTGACCACTGTTAATAGTCAAAACTGGCAATTGATATGGGGGTGGGGAAGAGGTAGTAGGTAATGATGGGTAAAGAGTGGTGTTAAGTGTCAGTGTCTGGTTTGGATCTTCTAATGGAGGCTTCTCTTCATTGGGCACTCGTGTAACCCCCATAGATCTGCAATAGTGCACTGCTGCACATGTCACAGCCACAACATGTATCCTTCGACGCTTATCTTCTAACTCCTTACCCTGTTTTTGCCATGATTTTCCTGCTATAAACCCTAATTTTGGATTATCAAGATGATCCTGTAATATGGTGTGAATTTCTGACTCCCACTTACACAATGCTTCAGCAAATTAACCTTCACCTCTGGAGGGGGAAGTATCTTCTGCTTCTGAGCTTCCTTCCACAACTTTTTTATTGCATCCAATTCTCTCTCCCTGTCCTCTTCTTTCATGCCACTCACCACCTGATCAAGAGTCCACTTCCACTGTTCTTCCACAGACCGAGGGTAGGGAGAACATTCTCCCTGATCCCAACACGTTTTACCATATTCCAGTTCCATCTTTAACTATGCTCCCAAGTGAGATTGAATGTGAATGACTCCAGCGGTCAACTCAATGCCTCAGTGAAACAAGCTTCTAGATCAAACGTCTTTGATCCGGTTCCACTCTGGGGGTTTATTCCCAAGGACAAAGAGCCTTTTAATTCACGTTCACTCTGGCACTTTTCCAACCCACACAAAAACACAAATCTCGGGCGTCGGGAGTGTCCGTCCCGTCAACTGCGCTCCGAGTCCCAACCCAATTTTTTTCATATACAGTGCACTGCATACAGCAATACATCACTGTAATAGTTCCGGTTTACTCTAACCGTCTATTCCCTGTTTTCTCAACAGTACTTCCGGCCTCTAACCGTCTATTTTCCGGACTCTAACCGTAATTCCTGCAGTCATTTCAATATTTTCTATATTTGTATCTGGAATTTATAACTAGGACACTTCAATTGACAGTGACGACAAATTTTTGGAAATTGCCAATGTGCAAAACTTTTGATTAAACAGGTGTCTGCTTACCTTTTATTAGGGATCCCTTTGTCGTCAGTTGTCCTCCGAAGTGACCGTTGTTGAATTCTTTGCCTCAGATGACTTCTCTGTCTTCATCACGTCGGGGTCACCAAATTGTTGGATCGCAGTACCTCTCGTGTGTCACTGCCAATCCGCGTGTTCTTTAAATGAAGACTTCAAGTAAACAAATGCCAATTTCAAAATGTATTTAGCAAATAGAATCAATTCAAGATACAAATATTACAGAGCTCCGGGCCAGTTCATAACCCTAGCAACAACAAAGTCAATTGTCAGGGCATGAAGTCTGACCACCTAACTATCCCTTGACCCAGTCTTTTATAGAAAGACATATGTAATTATTGATGCTAATTCAGTCCAATTCTTCTTGGGTGACCTCATCTTCTTCTTCCAGCCTCCTTCGGTGTTGGTGCGGTCCTTCTCCATTGTCTTCTCAGATGGCCAGGTCAGAGGTCTTATTCCTGTCCAGGAACTTATCAATCACCAGTAAATTATGCTGTCATGTTTTACAATGGGGGTCTACCATTTCCTGTCTGCCTGCCTCCAACTGTCTAAGCAGTATTCATGTCAAGGAAGGGTCAACTGACTTGCTTATGTGTATTCCTACTAAAGATTATATACTATCCCTAACTTCTGAACTAACTGTAACATAAAACAAAAACATATAGTATAACACATGCTAATAAGATAAAAGATGCTAACAAGATAAAATAATTCTCTTCAATATGTAGCTATATGTAGCTATAGCGTCATTGGGCTCCACTCCAGCCGCTCCTGGTAGTTCCTCAAAAACACTGAGTTTCTAGTGGATGCACAATCTGTGGAAGCCAACATAGAAACTTCTGAAGAGCCAAAGTTCTTGCAACAAAAATATAGTCCCCAATTAGGGTGTTTTGTTATCACATGACCCCGTCCCCATTATCTTAAGAGAATATAAAAGAATGAGTGGAGACAGAAGAGAGAATGAGACATTTTTGGCGCGTGTCGCTCTTGATTTAGTGTTTATTTTTGCAGTAAACTTAAAGGAGGCCTTTTCCCTTTATGTTTGATTCCATTTAAGCTGATATTCCATTCTTGACATCTTTAAATTTACACTATTCATGGGAGTTTTATTTGGTCATTTTTCTTCTTTTTATTTCCTATTTCCCACATTTATTCATAGTTTTTATTAGATTGCAATAAATCCTATAACATTGAACAGACTGACTAAAGTCAAATGAGCTGCGGTTCCCACCGATAGCCGTCATTCTGATGGGTTTTTGCTGGCTGCAGCTGAAATATTCCAATGCTCCATGTCACAGAGACAGTAAATACTAAACCCTAAAGATTCTGAAGGCATGATGTAAAATAGTAACGTATAATACAGACATTTGAAGAGACAATTAAGAGAATGTTTCCATGCTTCTAAGAGTGGCCGAGGAGCCATTTAGAACTTTATAAAGATGCATTGTGTGATACCAGGAACTAATTTAACTTCAAGGCGAAGCTGCTTCTGCTTTGTCGACCATCGACTGATCTCCTGAAAGTCCACCAGCGCTTTTTAAAAACTGAATTCTTCATCTATGGAAGGAGTAGACGGCAGATGTTTCCACAGATGCTCTTCACCAGTGGTCAGTGAGTGATGCAGCAGATGAGCGGGAGTTGACTGGCTTCAACCAGCTACCGTCTCAATGTCTCCAGCCCATAGTGTGGATTCTCTACGAGATCAGACAGCAGCTTCACTCCTGAATCCTTCAGCTGGTTCTGACTCAGGTCCAGAACCCTCAGATGGGAGGGATTGGACCTCAGCGCCGAGGCCAGAGAGTCACAGCTGATCTCTGATAAACTGCAGAGCCTTAATCTAAATAAAGAAGGGAAACTTTTATAAGGTTATAAGTGAAACCAGTATTCATCTGAAAGGTTAATCAAAGGCATGATCTGTAAATATTTAATTTAGTTCCAGGTTAAAAAATGATAGTAATATGTAATTACCACAATTCCACCCGCTCAGGTTTGCACTGTTCCAGAGGAGAATATATATTGTCCTGGCCCTCACTCTTCCCAGGTTCTCCCACCTCTTTCCCTCCCATCTCATCATGGAGATCCATCTCACCTGTGGCTCATCTTTAAAGGCACAACCTGTCTTAGATGACTTCCTGTCTCCCTCACCATCTCCCTCCTCGTTGGCTGGTGTCTACCAGGCACCCTCACCTAGTTTTGTCTAATCTTGGTTACCATCTGTGGGCTTTTTCATTGTCCTTAAATCAATTTATCATGAATAAGTGGTCCCCGTGTGGCCCTCCCTCCTGAAGGAACTGGGCACAACACACACACTCAGAAAGTGTGAGGACCCTCGGATGGAATAATGGACATTTTTGAGAATGGTGTTTACCTCAGAGTTTCCAGTCGGCAGTTTGGAAAGTGGAGAAAACCACAGAGCAGCTTCACTCCTGAATCCTTCAGCCGGTTCTTACTCAGGTCCAGTTCTCTGAGATGGGAGGGATTGGACCTCAGTGCCGAGGCCAGAGAGTCACAGCTGATCTCTGATAAACTGCAGCTAATCAATCTGAAAAATGCAGGATGAGGTTATACGGAGCAGGTCTGCATGTTATCTGCGTCAGTACTAAACCTACGTTAGTTCTTAGTTGGGTCAGACCTGAATTCACGATATTACAAGGAATTTTTTTAATGTGGTGCATCACAGCAGTGTTGAGAACAGCCTCACTTCACCATCTTAGCAGCTGGTATATAGGTAGAAAAATGAAGACTGACCTGAGCCACTCCAGTTTACAGTTTGGACTCTCCAGTCCAGAACAGAGCCGCTTCACTCCTGAATCCTGCAGCTGGTTCTGACTCAGGTCCAGAACCCTCAGATGGGAGCGGTTGGACTTCAGAGCTGAGGCCACAGAATCACAGCTGGTCTCTGATAAACTGCAGCCACTTAGGCTAAAATAACAATTATTTTGAGAGAAAACAAATAAAAATCAACATGTACCAGAGCAAAACACAGCTTCCAAGCAACAAACCTCTGGTCCTGCACCGGCTTATCTGCCGTATGTTCCTATTTTGGGTTCTTTCAGATCGGTTGGACAAGATCTACAGCGTATGTAAAGTGTGTGTAGGTCAAAATACCTTCCAAGTTTGTGAGACCACATTTCTCAATAGCACTCAACTCTTGTCAGGAGTTGGGACAAAGCGACCCACTCCTGACAGCTTGTGGGCGATGCTGCAGCGACCCTGCAATCCCTACACTCTCTGGTGAAACCAAATCAAAGGTTTTAGACACTGCTGGATGCTGGAAGGGTGGCTATAGTCTGGACGCATCGTTCCCCTGACTGCACATTTCTCCAACAATGATTGGCAGCTGGTGTCACTTGTTCTCCAGATGAGAGAAGGAAAGAGAGCCCCCCCACAGTGTGTTTGATTGCCCCACTGCAAGCTCAATGCTGCCAGAAAACATTGCAGGAGCATCAATTCCCCTCAGGGCATCAACAAGGAGCTCAGGAAAAGGTGCAGCTGCCACCTACTAGAGACAAGCACACTGAGCTGAGATTCAAAGCCCTCTCCTCCCAAGAGAAGAGCTTGTTTGTTGGAGGCTCTTTTGGGCGATACCTGGTGCCACAGCTCCAGCTCAGCCCGTCTCTGGAGCTGAGGTGGAGCTTAGCAAGTTTCATGGTTCTCCACCACTTCCTCTCGCTGAGGACCTTCTCAGCTGGTGGTTTCTGCTCCACCTTCCAAGTTGAGCAGGTGATACTTCTGCATTCCTGCCACCAGTGTCTCTGCAGAAAGAGTCTTCTCTACTGTTTTATATTATATTATAGAAAATTAGGATTTTTGGTTGATGTCTTAGATGTTTTTGACTAAGAGCAGGTTTTTCTTTAATAACATAGAGAGATTCGATGAGAAGAGCAAATGTATTATTTTATGAGCTACTTCCACTACTATTATATACACATACTTCCATATTGTCTTAGATTGCAAGCTGCATTTATTGCATCGTTCATAGAAAGTCATATTTGTGAGGAGAAAAACTCCAATAAGGTCATTTTCTTTAATGACCATTACAACAGAAGGAGGCGATGAACAAACAGATTTATCTAAAAATGTGTGAAAACTTATGGATGGAAACCTTTTTAAAATGGTTGCATTGTGTAGAATCGGTGTAGAATCAACTTGTTGACTTCTGATTTGGACTCCAATGGAAGTGAGGTGCAACAATTGTGGATGCTGAAAGCTTCAGATCTTCATGAAGGTTTCTGTGGTTGGACTGACCTGCTGCCCCTTTAAGAGGGAGGCAGGTTTGGGCTTCTGGCTGGAATGAAGCCACCTCAGATGAGAATGACTGCAGGCTTTCGGTACCAAGGTTTAACAGGGCGCTCACTTCACACTTGGGCTTTTCTCTTTTTTGGGATGGCTTTTCTCAGGAGAGAAGGGGCATGGCACACTGCAGCAGCTTTCTTTTTGGGGTTTCTAGTTTTCCTTCTGATCTTTAAAAGACAGGAAGAACCATTTTTGATTGGTCTGAATGTTTGGGCGGTTTTGTGGCCAGCCTAAAATAAAACAAGACAAATCTACAACTGATACTTCCTTTCTAGTCATTGATGACCGTCCTCACATGGGACAGATTTCCACAACCAATTTAATACTGCAAATCTGTCCTGTGTGGTCTTTTTTCTGAGAACTGTAACACTACGTTTATAACAAAGATCAAACATGGAAACATTTATTGTCTAACTAGTTACACCTGGGAAAGTACTGGATCATCTCTGACTGACCTGAGAGTCTCCAGCTCACAGAGAGGATCCTGGAGAAAACCACAGAGCAGCTTCACTCCTGAATCCTGCAGCTGGTTCCCACTCAGGTCCAGAACCCTCAGATGGGAGGGATTGGACCTCAGCGCCGAGGCCAGAGAGCCACAGCTGATCTCTGATAACCTGCAGTTCACCAGCCTGGAAAAGGAATAAATGGGGCAAATGAAAACACATTTCTAAATCTGAAAATGAAGAGAAAAGCAGAAAATGTAAAGAAATTTAGAAAAGACCAACAGAGGCCTCCTGACCTGAGCGTCTCCAGTCTGCAGTTTGGATGCATCATTGCAGAAGACAGTAACTTTACTCTGGCATCTGTCAGGCTTTGGTTCCAGCTTAAGCTCAGCTCCCGTAGATGAGAAGGGTTTGACGTCATTGCTGAGGCCACAACTTCCCAATGACTCTTTGAAAGAACACGACCAGACAGTCTGTTGTGTATGAAACAAAAATAGTGAGTCAAACTTTGGGATTTCTAATCAACTCATCTGAGAATCTACCTCAACACAAATGTAGCTCATTTCCTGGAAAAGCTAAATTCAACACCGTAGAGCAACAGTTTGAACGACCATCAGATCTGAAATGCAACTGAATTATTCTCAACATTTGTCTTATTTTAGAACAGCTCATAATTACTCAATATTTAAAATGATTGTAGCAAATGGTTTAAAGAAACGTGCATCTTTTTATCTGTCTATCGGCTCTTTGGATATTTTGCATTTCATCCAATTTGTACGATGGTGCGTCAAGTCTTAATTCAGCGATCCGATCGATGACATCAGAGTCTCTGGTTGCATCGATTGCCCTCAGCTTCTGTTCTATCTGCCTGTTTCCCTTCAAATCATTTTCACTGCACCTTTTGTTGCTAGTGATGAAGTTGCCACCTAACGGGTGTGGAAAGGCTCAAACAACTTTGTGGGTCACATAAAGGCTCCAAACGGAACCGCCACAAAGACCTAAAACACCCATTTAAACCAACGAGGCCGGCTGTTTTTACGTTGAACAAATGAAGCAAAATAGTCACGTGACTTTAGTTAAAATGTGTTTTTCTGTCGTTAGAATACGATGTATACAAACAAACAAAAGTTATTTAATGACATGACAGTAATTTCATGATAATCAGTTAACTTGTGGCTCCTATTATTCCTGCCTTATGTTGGTTTGTCTGGATTGACCTTTGAACTTATATCCAGCCAGTGTTGAACATTTCTGGATGAATTGTTGTTGTTTTTTAATTTTTGGACGCTGCAATGGAAATAAAGAATTGAAGGAATGACCACTGGAGGGGGTATTGCTACCTGACATGATCCACTCGCTTGATTTAAACGCCGATGTCCGGCACCAGAAATCTTTACTTACACGAACTTCCTGCAGTTCCTCACAGCTGGAATCAGGCGATGTCGTCCCTCCACTGAGGTGTTGTACAGCTGTAGGTTCAGCTCATCCAGAACCTCCTCTGACATCTGCAGCAGGTAGGCCAGAGCTGAACAGTGGATCTCTGACAGTTCCCTCTCTGATATCTCCCCTGACTTCAGGAACTCTTGGATCTCCTGATGGACTGACTGATCCTTCATCTCCATCAGACAGTGGAAGATGTTGATGCTTCTGTCTGGGGAGAATTCATCACCGTTCTACTCCTTCAGGTTGTTGAGGACCTTCTGGATGGTTTCTGGATGGTTCTCCATCTGATCCAACAGTCCACCCAAGATCCTCTGATTGGACTCCAGAGAGAGACCATGAAGGAAGCGAACAAACAAGTCCAGGTGGCCATTTTCACTTTTGAGAGATTTCATTAGTGCTCTCCTGAGGAAGCCATCAAGAGATGTGACTGGTTCAGAATATTCTAGGAACTTATTTATAACCGCTCTGTCTTTCCTGGTGTAAAGGTGGAACATGTAGACGGCAGCCAGAAACTCCTGAACGCTCAGATGAACAAAGCAGTAGACTGATTTCTGGAAGATCACACTCTCTCTTTTGAAGATCTCTGTACAAACTCCTGAGTACACCGACACCTCGGAGACGTCCAGTCCACATCGCTCCAGGTCTTCAGAGTAGAACATGATGTTTCCTTTCTCCAGATGTTCAAACGCCAGCCGACCCAACTTCAGAAGGAGTTCTTTATCAGCCTCAGTCAGTTCCTCTGGTCTCTGCTTTCCTCCATACTTCTGCTTCTTCCTCTTTATCTGAACCCTCAGGAAGTGTGAGTAGAGGTCAGTCAGGGTTTTGGGCAGCTCTCCTCTCTGGTCTCTGGTCATCATGTCCTCCAGAACTATAGCAGTGATCCAGCAGAACACTGGGATCAGACACATGATGTGGAGGCTCCTGGAGGCCTTGATGTGTGAGATGATTCTCTTGGACAGATCTTCATCACTGAACCTCCTCCTGAAGTACTCCTCCTTCTGGGAGTCAGTGAAGCCTCGTACTTCTGTGATCCTGTCAACACACGAGGGAGGAATCTGATGGGCTGCTGCAGGTCTGGAGGTGATCCAGATGAGAGCTGAGGGAAGCAGGTTCCCCTGGATGAGGTTCACCAGGAGCACCTCAACGGACGATACTTGTGTGACATCAGAGATGAGCTGATGCTTGTTGAAACCCAGTGAAAATCTGCTTTCATCCAGGCCATCAAAGATGAACAGAAGTTTCCAGACAGTCAGATCTTCTGCTCTGATCTTCTGTAATGTTGGATGGAAAACATGAAGCAGTGAGAGAAGACTGTGCTGCTCATCTCTGATCAAGTTCAGCTCCCTCCATGAGAGCGGAAGCACCAGACTGATGTCTTGGTTCTCCAAACCTTCTGCCCAGTCCAGACTGAACTTCTGCACTGAGAAGGTTTTTCCAACGCCGGCGACACCGTTGGTCAGAACCACTCTGATGTGTCTCTGTTGCTCAGATAAGACTTTGAAGATGTCCTGGCACTTGATTGGAGTGTCCTGGATGTTCTTCTTGGAGGTTATCTCAAGCTGTCTCACCTCATGTTGTGTGTCCACCTCCTCACTTTGTCCCTCAGTGATGTAGAGCTCAGTGTAGATCTTGTTCAGCAGGGTTCCACTTCCTGCTTCATGAGTTCCTTCAGTCACATGTTCACATCTTCTCTTCAGACTCATCTTATGACCTTCTATCACCTCCTGCAGATCACTTCCTGAACATAAGTAAACCAATGATTTCCATCTATAATAAATCATCAACACAACTACAAATTCATGACATCACAAATGAAATCTCATATTGAACAGTTTTACTTTGTTTGGGCTTCATTTCAGCATCTCCAGATCTGCTTCCAGATTGTGAACAAGAGGACTCTCCTGGTGGAGCTGACTGGTCCCAGTTTGATAGGATGTGCTCCCCCCTCTCACTATGAAACACATCTCTATTAGTCCTTTGATTTATAGGATGAAAGAACCTGATCAAGACTCAATATTGTTCCAGCATTTATGTCTGAATTCATCTTTCAGTTTAAACCTGATTCTTGTTTCTAATCAACAATATTCACATTAAGTCTGTAACTATATGACTGTCTGAGGTTTTAGTGTTAAACATCTCCAATAATAAACTCACAACCTGCTGCTGTTAATGTGACTAACAGCTGCCACACAAACACATCATCACACTTTAGTTTTCTTACATTTCCTCTGAACTTCTGAAGTCTATTCCTCTATCTTTGGACCGGTCACTCTTCAGGGACACACAGCTGGGCACTGTGGACTCTGCTCTGTCCTCGTCCATCCTGAGGAAACATCAGAAATAGTGATGAGACTGTGATGAAGGTAAATAATCTGGAGAGGTTGGAGTTAAATAATCCCAATTCACTGCATTTTTATCAAACAGGAACAATTCTAATCCATTCTGGATAACAACTGAATCAATAAATCAATGATGTCTCTGTATCATTTTCATGTTTTCAGAGTTTAAGCTGCTTTTTTTAACTGTTCCCTGCAGTGAGAAAAGAACTGGCACCTTTTCCAGCCCCTCATCCTGCAGCACTGAATGTGCTCTAAAGTTCTTTCCAGAGCAAACGTCTCTGCACTTGCAGCAACATGTTGTAGTCATGGATCCGTGAGGAGAACCGGATACAGGAAACGCCCCCACTTTGATCCCAAAACCCAACTGGTGGCCAACGGTGGTCCGGCAACGACGGGGACGCTGGTCCATCGGGCCCACAACACTGGTTTTCCACAGGCCAACATGGTGAAAGGACTGTCTTCAGCTCAGCCACTAAATTATCTGGTGCTACATAAACATACTAGTCAGGACTTTTTAACTTCCCTCCTTTGTTCCCCTCTTCAATTATTTCTATGATCCAAGTCCTCAAAGATCACTGCTCTATTTAAAATAGATGAAAGAAATGACACCCACTCCTGCATTTCTTTCACAGTGGTTCCACAACATAGAACAATAAACCACTGGGAGAAAACCTGCAACATGAACCCAAAATCCTGTTGGTGTCCTGTGATCCTGTGTGGATTTATTTATTTAGTTTATTGTCTTAAATTGGCCCAAATGAGAGATGCTAACTTGCCCACGATTAGATGTTGTTTGACAGGTAATACCAAAATATCCAGCTGTGACCTGGACTGTTGAACAACTCTAATGACTCTAAGAGCTTTTCACCTGTCACAAAAATGTCGCTCTTCCTGCTTCGTCTGAACAGAATAGTTTCACTTTTAAAACCTAATCAACAGCTTTATGGCGTATATATTACTATCATTAAAGCATTCTGGGAGGGTTTAAAGTTCTTTTAGGATCAGTAGCAAAGAGCAGAAACATAAACTAAACTTCACTTAGAAAGACTATTCAACTATAACTAAAGCCAGACTATAAGAAAGTTAAATAAGACCCATTCATTTATAATGTATAACGATATTTTGTGATAAAACTAAATATGAAGTCTAGTTGAATCAAATCTTGATTTTATCTCCAAACACAACTGTCAATTCTTTTCAGTAATACTCTTCGTTTACTCACCTTGTCGGTCTTCAGTCTTCCTGCTTAGTCTGAAAGGAATACTTTTAAAAACTGGTTTGTTGGGTTCCCAGTTTCTGGGACCGTTGTTGCTGGTGTCTACCTGCAGGGGGCGTGGAGGAGCCGCTCATCAGCCACAGTGGCCCCGCAGACACACGCACCTGCGGTCTCTCTTCAATCTCCCGTTAGATTTAAGGACAGAACTCCCGAGGGTTTTCGTCCTCATCACCAAACCCTGACTTCTGTGGCTTGACTACTTCTGAGAGTTTTCCTCGCGGACTTGTTTTGGACTCTCTCGAGGTCTCTCCGCCTCTGTGAACGCGGACCGAACTGTTCTTGTTCACTTTAAAATAAAGACGCTTCTCGGACACCATTCTCCGCCATTATTCAACCAAGCTAAATAAATAAGATTTATGATGCCTCACAGATTTTAAAGACTTGTAAAAGCAGCATATTTCTGCAGCCCTGGAGTCCAGGAGGAGCAGCAGAGGTCAGAATGTGTCGGAGCGCGTTTAACTATTGTCTGCAGTTCCACGCGTGTCCACCGGGTGGCGGTAAAGCATCACATGATATTTCTCCTTTTTGGAACTTCTTCAGCTGCGTTGAGCTTTAAATCTTCACCTGTCGCTCCCTTTAAGCTCTAAACTTTGCGGTTCTGTGTGTAGTTTGTTGGTTTGAATATTTCTGATGAATTCTGATGACGATGAGTGAAACTGTCAATGACCAACAG
The DNA here is from genome assembly GCF_901000725.2 of Takifugu rubripes. Taxonomy (NCBI): domain Eukaryota; kingdom Metazoa; phylum Chordata; class Actinopteri; order Tetraodontiformes; family Tetraodontidae; genus Takifugu; species Takifugu rubripes. The sequence continues at coordinate 80,041 of NW_021821633.1, read as the reverse complement.
AAAGTTCGTCCATTGTTCTACTGTGTCACACATTTTCATTATTTATTGTCATTTTTGGGTCTAAACTGGACCAGTTCTGTGAGCTGTTTTGCTTTTTCTGTGGGCCAGATGTTCCAGGCAGGTTCCATCATCGGACACAGGCGGAGACAGGTCACGTGACAACAGTCAGCCTTTAGTTCTTTATTACAGGAGGATCTGGTTTATATACAGACGCGTATCTGCAAAATACTAAAAAGTCTATGAACCCAAAGTACTAAAAAGTCTACATCCACGCACACGCGTGTATTAAGTGTTTATACACACGTGTGCGCGTACGTGCACACTGTATATTCATCTAATAACTGTTAGTTTCTAAAACAGCAAAGTAGAGTCACTGAGGCACGGCTTCACCTCCTTTACACCGAGGTTTCCCTGAGCAGGTGTGATGAACTGTTGCAGAAGGAAAAGCATGGAACATGTTAATAACCGGACACAACAACACTCAGGTTTATTGTCTGACGGCATCAGTGTCTCTGGTTGCATCTGTCTGAGGAGCATTGTGAAACCAGGAGCAGTGTAAATGAGGGGGGGGGGGGGGCAGTGAGTGGATGCTGCATTCATCAAACACACAATAGTCAGAAGAGAAGAAGGAAGAACAGAAGCCCGTGTTCCTCAGTGTTGGTGTGGAGACGCCTGTTTGGAGGAGCAGGAAGCAGGCTGGACTCTTCCAGCTGGCTTTAATGCCACTTCTCTTCTGAGAACCTCCCAGCAGCTTTCTCTCCACCATCTTTTTACGCTGAAGGGTTTTGATCATTTCAGGTCAGATGTTCTTGGACTGAGGTTAAACATGTTTGTTCTTGTGCTCGGAGCGAACCGACGATCCTCTAAAGTCAGGCATCCTAAAGGTGGATGTTTCCTGAGGCCTGGAGGCTTTAAAGTGGCGCTTTTACCCACTTGTCCTCGTTCTGTTGGAAACTTGATCCAAAAACCTTTTCTGGAGCTTCATGTTCTGCTTTTTTGAAGGAATGAAATGGTTTCATCAGCGCTGCCGGGGGCTGAGCAGGCTTCATAAATCTGAAGCTCTGAGATCCTTTAAAGATCTCCTGGAATCAGCAGATGGGGGTTTGATCCAAAACTGTAAGAATCAGTCAAGCTATCAAATCTTGACTCAGTCCAAGCGTGAACCAGTCCATCCAGAGCTGATTATGGCTCAGCCAGGAGGAAAGCACGGCCTGGGGGGGTTCATATGGAGCAGGCACACTCTGGCTCTATTGCTACTGAAAACAGCCCTTCAGCACAGCAGCCTGGAATACAGTTCTGGAGAACACCTGTTCCCAACAGAACCTGTTTAAAACGGGACCAGTAAAGATGCCCGGCGTGACCACGACCACGGGGAGAGGGGGGGGGGGGCAGAGACAGGCGGTAACGCCGCTGCCCACCGATTCACCTGGAAACAACAAAAACCCCAGCAGCTTGGACCCAATATGGCAGCGTGTTCCTCAGAAACGCTCCTCAAACTCTCCCCACAGCTTCATTGCTAAACAGGATTTGGGTTTTTTTGTCCGTGCTAAATGGAAAGTGTTTGTCCTTTGGTGGTCCAACAGGACCACGACTTGGATGGATGGATGATTTGATGTTATTGAGAATAAAAACAGCTGAAAATGGAAGCGGAGATGTTTCAGAGCACCAGAGTTCAGAAAGAGTTTCTAATCAAACACCGCCTGTTCGGAATGATGAATGGATGAATTTTTATTTAATTTAGACTAATTTAGACTAATTTTAACATCCTTTATGCCAGTTCCATAGAGCGTGCGCACACACACTAGCAAAGATGATATCAAACAGCCAAATAAATGGGAGTCAAAAGAAATCATTTAAAGCTCATATGTCAGAGTCAAGGTCGAGGGTTTTCTATGGCCCCCGGGATGATATTGATTTATTATTAGAACCGGCCCACAGGCCGCAGATGTTTTACACAGGCCAATACTACATTTCCCACAATGCAACGGTGACAGTCTGAGCAGGAGGTGGCTTCATTTAAATATTTATCAGTAGTCATTAGCATAACAGCAAAAGTTAACTTTCAGATCCCCATAAAATGGCAAAAGGGAAGGTGGACACTGAGAACCGGGGGTTCAAACAAGGTGGGAGTGGGAGCACATGTTCACGGAGGCAGCTGGGAAACCTGGGTGTCTTCTGTGTGGAGAAAGGGTGGCGGTAATGAAAGAATATCATCTGAGACGGCATCATGAAGCTAAACACTCGGACAAAGACAAGAATATGGACATGGAACAAAAGCTACAGAAGGTTGAGGAGTTAAAACCAGGCCTCAAATCTGGACAGGCTCTGTTCAGAAAAGCCAAATCTCAAAGCGAGGCTGCTGTCAAGGCCAGTTTGATTCTGGCAGAAGAGATCGCTCAATCAGCCCGGCCATTTCCAGAGGGGGATTCCATCAAACACTGCATGCTTAACGTTTGTGAGCAAGTTTGCCCAGACAAAAGGCAACTCTTTTGAAACGGGAGCCTGAGCAGAAACACCATTGTTGTCCCTCAATCTAAAAGAGCAGCTGGAGAAAAAGGGGAAAGATTTCATGGCATCTTCCCTGGCTGTGGATGAGAGCAGCAACATTAGAGGGGACTCCAGCCTCAACGTGACAGAGGAGTTCCTGGCGTTACGTCCTGTGCACGGCACAACCACAGGACAGGATTTGTATGAAGAGGTGTCCAGATGTGGAAATGAGATGGAGCTGCCTCGGGAAAAACTGGTGGGTTGGACAACAGACGGAGCAGCTGCCATGTGTGGACACAGGAGTGGACTGGTGGCCACGATACGGGAGAAGATGCAGGAGGAAAACGTTACGCTGAACTGACAGCTCATCATTGCATCATACACCTGGAATCGTTGTGTGCTGAAGCCCCCCCCAACACACACACACACACACACCTATCCTGCCTCTTCTACCCTGTCCTCCTCTCCTTTCTGATATGGATCATGTCAGCAAGTGGGAGGGGGACTGGGGACTAACATGCGTCGGCCGGTGCCTTGGTGCCTCGCCTCATCTCTCATACAAAGCTACACTGACGGTGGTCTGTGTAGTGAGAGACTGGGAGTACAGCTCTCATTCCCCTAACCCTACCCCCCCCCCCCCCCAACCATGTTTTTAAAGGTCTGCTGAAGTCACAGTTATCAAGATTTCACAGAATCTGCATTCACCAGGGAGACCTCATGGAGGCCACCAGGACATTTTTCTGGGCCCTCTCCACTAGAGGACACTCATGCTCCTTCTGGAGAAAGGCCCTTAAGGAGCTCCTTGAGACCGGGACTATCTGTTTCTCCTCCATGATTCCCCTGGTGACCACATACTTCCGTCCAGCGACATTATTAAAGGGTCTAAAAGCCTTGAGCATCCACTCCAGCTTCTCTGACTGTCGAATCATTGCGGCCTACAGAAAAATATCAAATGTTCCAAGACCTGTTGGTCAAGCCTCTCTGTGCTGCAAGGCCCAGAAGCTGCAGGGATTTCCACAGACAGAGTGGATACGGAGCCAGGTCAATAAGGTTTTTGAGGGAGAAGCTACGGGGTGGCCCCACATTAGTAATGGTGTGTATTTGATCACCTGCGGTGCATCTGGCCTCCAGTATGTGTGAGAAACTAAAATACTCTACTGCTGCCTGTCACTCAGCACCAGTGCAATATTGGAGGACAAAAGGAGACCCACACTCCTCTAGTCAACTCCTTTCTGAGACATAGGCGGCCATCACTTTAGGTGGTCAGGCACGTGGCGGTGCACGACGGCCGGACCTTCTGTCACCCCGGTGCCCCCCGTGTTGCGGAGGTTCCATCCTCGGCCCTGCAGCTGAGTGCACAGCACCCCTCGGCCTCCACGCTGGTTCTGGAGGCCGGCATCAACGACCTCAAATTCCAGCAGTCGGAGGTTCTGAAGCAGGACTTCATCTCCCTGGTGGACCGTCTGCTGGACACGGGGAAGCGGCTCATTATCTCGGGCCCGCTTCCCCCACCTCGCTACGGTGACGTCATCACCAGCCGCCCCTGTGGCTGAAGGGGTGCTGCTTGGGCAACAGTAGCCCCTTCGTTGACAAGTTTGCTGCCTTTTTAAATAGACCCCATCTTTTTAAACGGGACGGCCTCCACCCAAACCATGAGGGGTCCCGGCTTCTATCTGTGAACACTGACCTGACTGTCCGTTCCTGCACTACATCCACCTCCTGACTATTGGTTAAAGCACATGCACGCCAACACTCTGCCCCCCACTCCCTCACATCTCCGCTCACCCCCCCACGCTGCCCCATACATGCCCCTCCACCACTACTCCCATGTCTGCCATCAACATCTCAGCTCATTCACTCCATTGACACCATCATTTCATACGGACAGAAACCCAGGACTGTTCCCAGATGCAACAGTGCTTTTATTGTTCCTATAAAAAGACAGGATGAGCGCACGTCCAGCACGGACATAAAGATGCTGTGCTGAACGTGCGCTCTCTTCTAAACACATCTTTTATAGTAAATGACTTAATTTTAGACAGAAACCTCGATAGTATTCTCCTCACTGAGACGTGGCTCTGATGCACCTGCTGTTCTCACAGAGGCTTGGGGGGGGGGGGGGGGCAGGAAAGGAGGTGGAACCGCTTCAATAACAAGGACCGAATTGTCTTCACGCGAGGTCTCTTTTAATACGTTTCCATCATTTGAGCATCATGCCTTTGTTTTTAGCAGCCCTCCTATTTTAAGCATAACAGTTTACAGACCACCCCAATACTCCACCTCTTTTATCAGCCAATTCTCAGAATTTTTATCAATCATTTATGCTAAATACAACAGGATTTTAATAACTGGCGATTTTAATCTACACATCAACAACGCCTCGGACCCAGTGTCCAGAGAATGTTTAAACCTCCTTAGAGAAGAAATGGACCACTTCTTGTCAAAGTGACAGGTTGACCTTCCCCTGAACCCGCCCACACCTGTTCCCCCCCCTCCCGCCTCCCGCCTCCCGCCTCCCGCCATTCTCCCTTGCCCGCCTTTTTTTTAAAAAGGGATGGCGGGAGTTACAAAACAGTTACAAATCAGTTTTGCCATAGTCCTGACATATCCATCTGTCGGCAACATGAGTAGTTCTACATCCGTGATTGGTGAGACGGCTGTGACCGTTATAAGAGAATTGTGTGGAAAAGTAGTTGAAAAATCCACGGTGTTTGTACAGCGTTCTCTCTTCCACTGAGGGGCCTATGTTGTCGGCTACGATGTCTTCCAATGACTGGGGTGTGTTGAAACTGATCAAACCGGGAATGGTGTGTGTGACTGAAGAAGGCTGTGAAGAAAGAAACAACACAGAACAGAAACCTTCCACAGAACAAACATTTTGTGAAACATTTGTGAAAACTATTGGAGAAAGTTAGACTGTTAGAACCCTAACACTGTGGTTCAGAAGAAAAGAGAAAACAGTTGGTGGCTTCAAGTAAGAAATTTAGGGGCCTGCGTTGTCTTCCGGTGTCCGAGGTGTGTAACTGAAGAAGCTTAAATCCCCTGGAGACCTGGAGGCCCTCCTGGAGAAAAACATTCTTAACATGAGTTATATCGCCTGAACCTGTTGTTTGGTAGAGTTCCCGTGTAGGGTCTTATCCCCATGGGAGCTACATCACCACCAGTTGGTCCATCGGGGCAGTCGTCAATATCAGACTTTTCGGCGCCAATCAACTTTTTTTTTTTTTTTCCTCTCGCCAAGCATTGTAAAGCGAATATATACATGATCATCTCACAGTCATTAGCTCAGTCCTCCAGAACTTCATCGGAAGCTTCACCGTCTGCGAGCGCGTGTAACAAACAAAGATGGCTGCAAAGATGACTACCGGTAAGCCTCAAATTCTTCCCAAACTTTTTCTCTGTAGTTTTCTAAATAGTTTTAGAAAACTATTAATGAATGAACTATTAATGATTAACTACTATTTACGAATAACTGTGTTTTAGAAGTTACAGTAGAGGTTCACCATATGCCAATTTATCCTGGTAAGCAAGCCGTGATCTTTTTAACCTGAAAGTTGTTCTATTTTTATTCTAGATTTTTAAGTGTAACTTTCTGTATCTTTAAAGTCAGCGCCGATGAGTTTGAAGGAATAACCCTCACGCAAACAGACATTGGTATTTTACATACAGTTTTTTTTTTGTTTTTTTTTGTTTTGTTTTTTATGAACAGCTCAGTTGTTCATAGATTGCTGAAATATAACTTTTTATGATACATTTTTCAGATCTGTTAGCCAGGGCTGAAAGATTGGTATCCGAAGACAACCAAGAAACTGAAAAAGCAGCAAAAGCATTGCTGTGTTCTGAAACCCCACCCCCCGTGCAGGGGACAAATTGCTGTGTAACTGAAATTGGTGAAATTGAGATTGAGAGCAGACCCTCGGCACTTCAACATGGGACTGACTCAAGTAAGCAGACGAACAAACTCTCCAGAAGACGTGTGAGACAGCCAGGAGGACCGAAGTCGACTGTACAAGGTAATATATTTATCTGTGATTAGAAGTATATACAAAATATGTGCCGTTTTGATGATTTGTATTTTAACAATTTTCCCCTCTGTCTAAACAGAACCATCAAAACGGAACCTTCAAACGTGCGCCTCTCTGAGCACTGTGACTCCCCCGGCAGCTCCACTCTCCCGTGAACCTTCTGCCCCTGCGAGGAGACGTAGAATACGGCAAGCGTGTACCACTCTGACCCCTGTACTTACAGCGGGACCAGATCCTTTCGAGCCTGCGAGGCCGATAAGGAGACGTAGGAACCAGAGACACAAGTCTAACATTGTCAGGAGATTGTTTGATGGTATATTTTATACTATATCTTCTTGACTAATAATAATAATAATATATAAAAAAAAAAAATAACTCATCTCTCATCTAATTACAGATTCAGGGGTGAGATTAAACGAGAGCGTTCCTGAACCGTCCTTCAACAGGGTGGACGGGGATACAGCCGGATACAATCATCCCCAACAACAGCACGAGCACCACGAGAGCGTTCCTGATCCGCTCTTTGACAGGGTGGAGGAGGATACAGGCTGCTACATTCATTCCCTACACCCCCAAGACAAGGTAGTGCTGGAGATTTTCAATAATGTCATACGGTATATTGTTTCCTCCAATTGTAACCAAAGGTGTACTAAAACAGTGTTGAAAAAGCTGTAATTTTTTTTTTTTTTCCTTTTTCTGTCTTTTGTTTAAGATATGGATGAGGATTTCAATGTTGAATATTTTAATCAAGTACCGATTGTTTTACAAATAGCTGTTGATCAATTAAGTGATGAGGATTTCAATGTTGAATATTTTAATCAAGTACCGAATGCTTTACAAATAGCTGTTGATCAATTAAGTGAAATTCCAATCTCCATTCCAATAAATTTACATTTTACAGAGCAAAATGAAAACGTCCTAGAACTTGACACCTTACAACTCATAAATGATGCCCTCGAAAACCTTAATGCAGTTAATGCAGTAGAGTTTGAAAATCATTCTCCTTCATCAGCTCTCCACACGCAAAGTGATCATGTCTTACACGCGGTAACAATCAGATCAGAGACGGATTCAGCAGAGACACAAGAAGGGGGGTCAGAGAGCAGCCCCTCAGCCCTTACACACATGGCCCCCCCTAAACTTTCTCCTCAGCAAGGGGGAGGAGGGCTAGGAGAAAATCCACCCGATCTCTCTCCTGAGCGGGGTGAGAGGTTTTTTAATGATTTTATCACATGGAGAACAAGACGCTCCTTTAACATTCCCACTCGGGGAAATGTGCCTGACATTGCAACATTCTATCGAGATGTAACAGGGGTTATCAGCGAATTGGTGGATGTTGCCAGACGACATAGTAGTCGCAATGATTTAATACAGTTGGAGGTGGTGGGTGAAAACGTACACAATCATGTTACAGTTGCTGTGGATGAACAAGGTGAAAATATTCTACCGGCTTTTAATGGAATGCTAGATCGGATTGTGCAGTCAAACGGTATCATTTCATCGGATGAGAATATAGAATTCATCCTTCACGTGGTGCAGAACCCAGGAGGAGGTGCCAAACGTAAGATGGAGAAAACTCTAGACTGTGAAATCATTGACAAAAAAAGACGCCACTTATTTATCGTAGACAACAGAGACAACCAGCTTTGCTTCGCCATCAGTCTAGCTCACGTTATCTACCCGAAACTTACTGAAAGAGAATGCCTTGATATTGCGAGGAAGTTGCAGCATCAGGCTGGTTTAAATGATGAGACCCCCGTCACTTTCAGTGACATTGGTAAATTTGAAAATATTCTGGGGCGTAAAATTGTTGTGTTTTACAGAACATGCCACAGTAAACCCCTCTCACATTATGAGACAAAATTCTCTGATCGTTCCAATCAGTTGTTTCTCTTTTTACTACAAAATCACTATTATGGGATAAAAAATCTCAAAGCCTTCCTGGGGTCGTCAGTCTGTAATTATTGTTACAAGACTTTTAAGCATCCCTATACCCACTTTTGTAAAGGTTACTGCGCAGTGTGCAACGATCCTGCCTGCCCCACAGAAGGGTTCAACACAGTGGTTTGCTCTGACTGTAACAGAACGTGTCGCTCACCCTCTTGTTTCACCAGACACAAATTGGCCGGTTCAAGCAGAAAGTCCAGCCTCTGCGACCAAATCAAAAAATGCGCACGATGCGAACTATACTACAGTGTCAATTTGTCGTTAGACGATGCAAAGCATCGCTGTGCGGTGAAAAAATGTAAAATCTGTGGTGAAAAACTGCAGAGCGACTCTAAAGTCGATCATAGTTGTTACATTCCTACCCTCCGACCAGACATCTCACATCCTGATTTGGTTTTTTATGATTTTGAAACATTTGTGGGTCAAAATGGAGAGCATGTTCCTTTTTTAGTGCATACAAAAACATCCAAAGGTGAAGAGAAGGCGTTTTATGGTCTTGACTGTGCTAAAATGTTTATTTTGCATTTCAGGAAGCCACGATACAAACAGAACATCTTTATAGCCCATAATGCCAAGGGGTTTGACAGTTATCTGGTGTTAAAAGGTATGTTGGAACTGGATGTGACGCCACAACAGATTCTGATGAACGGGAGTAAAATCCTCAGTTTTGAGGAATCCCATTATGGTCTCAAATTCATAGATTCCCTGTCATTTCTCCCCATGCGTCTCAGCGCTATGCCCAAAGCCTTAGGATTCACTGACAAGACCAAGGGGTATTTCCCACACAAATTTAGCTCAGAAATTCACCTCAATTACGTGGGGTCCTATCCCGTTCCGTCCGACTACGACGTAGATCGCATGACGGTGCGCGAACGGGAAGAATTTGACCCGTGGTACAACGAGGTCAGCCGCGGTACCTTTGACTTCAAAAAGGAGGCCTCGCTGTACTGCAAAAATGATGTTGACATTCTCACCCAGGGCAGTCTTAAATTTAGAGATCAGTTCCTAGGTGAGACGGGGGTAGACCCTTTTGGTTCTATCGCCATAGCCGGAGCCTGTATGAAGGTGTTTCGCACCAATTATCTGACTCCTAACACTCTGGCTATCCCCTGCCCACACAACTATTTGAATCAGAGCAAAAGATTCTCTAGCGCATCGGTTCAATGGTTAGAATGGTTGATGCACAAAGAAAAAATCTTTATACAGCATGCTCTAAACATGGGTGAAAAACAGATTGGTGCATTTTTCGTAGACGGATATGCTGAGATTGACGGTGTAAAACATGTCTGGGAATTTCATGGATGTTTTTACCACGGCTGTCCCAGTTGCTTTGATCCCACAGTACAGTGCGATATGAGAGGCGTCACCTTTGGTGAACTTCACTACAAAAGTGAGAAGAGGGTGAGTGAGCTACAGACCACACATGGGGTTCGTGTTGTAGTCATGAGAGAACACACGTGGAACCAGATGAAAACAACATGCACGGAGGTTAAAGAATTTCTCCGTTGCTTTAACGCTCCTGAGCCTCTCAACCCCCGAAAAGCACTTTTCGGAGGTAGAACGAGCGCTTTAAAACTGCGACACACGGCAGCGCCCGATGAAACCATCCACTATGTTGATGTCACCTCACTGTACCCGTTTGTCAACAGTACTTGCTCTTACCCCTTTGGTCACCCCGTGATCATCTACAAAGATTTCGAGGACCCACGCAGCTACTACGGCTTCATCAGAGCCACTGTGTATCCTCCTCGAGGTCTTTTATTCCCCGTGTTACCGCACAAAAGTGAGGGAGGTAAATTACTCTTTACACTGTGTCGCACCTGTGCCGAAACTAACAATGAGGGTGGCCCCTGCGAACACGACGATGAGGGCAGAGCTCTGACGGGGGTCTGGGTCACCGTTGAATTCATCAAAGCTCTGGATGTGGGGTACAGGGTGGGTAAAATTACAGAAGTCTGGCACTTTGACAAGAGCAGCGACACTGTGTTTACCGACTACATACACACCTTTTTGAAAGGAAAGCAGGAAGCCTCGGGTTACCCCGCTGAGGCGACGGACCGAGAGAGCAGGGAAAAATACATCAGGGACTATCAGGAGCATCAGGGCATTCTTTTAGATGCTGGCAAAATCGAGACCAATCCTGTGAAAAGACAGGTTGCTAAATTGTGTCTCAACAGTTTGTGGGGAAAGTTTGCACAGAGAGATAATTTGTTTAAAACCACCATTGTCTCAGATCCTAAAGAATTCTTTAGTTACATGTTTTCAGGTAAATACAAAGTCGAATACTTTTCCGTTCTCCACAGCAACAGAGCTCTCATCAGGTGGAAATACACCGACAGGTACGTTCAACCCCCAGGTAAACAGAGTAATGTTTTTATTGCAGCATTCACCACAGCACACGCACGACTGAAGCTGTACAGTTATCTGGAAAAACTACAAGACAGAGTGTTTTACATCGACACAGATAGTTTAATCTATCTGGTCAAAGAGGGTGAGAAACCTCTAGAGCTGGGTAACTATTTAGGTGACCTGACGGATGAACTGGATGGTGACAGCATTCAAGAGTTTGCAGCGGTGGGTCCCAAGAGTTACGCGTACCAAACACGAAATAAAAAGAAAGTCGTCATGCGTGTGAAAGGTATCACTCAGACCCGGGAATTTTGTGAGCGTGTGAGCTTTGACGGTGTCAGAGAGCTGGTGGAGGGTTACCTGAGTAATAAACAAGAGGGAAACACGATCGAGATCCGTCAACACAGCATCAGACGTGATAAAAAGGGTTTCGCATTGAGAAATGTGTCATTTGATAAAAAATTTAGGGTGGTGTATGACAAAAGACGACTCTTTGCTGACGGAACAACTCTGCCTTTCGGGTATTAGAAATGCAGGAAATTGAATTTGATCCTAGGTTTATCTTTCCTTTTTCTTGTTTAATCGCGGGTCCGAGCGGGTGTGGAAAGACCTATTTTGTAAAAAATGTATTGGAAAACTGTGACCGTGTAATAAATGTTGTACCTGACAATATCGTGTGGATTTATACCTCTTTTCAACCTATGTACGCTGAACTGCAAAAGATGATTAAAAACATTAAATTTGTCAAAGGTCTGCCCGATTCTTTTGAAGATGAAACACTGTTTCCTCCTGATCAAAAGCATTTGATTATTTTGGACGATGTTATTTTTCAAGCCTCTGACCATCCTGAAGTGGTAAAGATTTTTACACAGTATCGCCACCACAGAAACATGAGTGTTATGATGTTGACTCAAAACGTGTTTCACCAGGGTAAACACTGTCGCACCATCAGTTTGAACAGCAATTATTTGGTCATGTTTAAAAACCCACGGGATAAACTACAAATGAATATATTGGCTCATCAGATTTTTCCATCACAAAAGACATTTTTCTTGGAGAGTTTTGAAGACGCCACAAAAGACCCTCACGGGTATTTAATAGTGGATCTCACCCCCGTCTGCCCAGATCCGTACAGACTGAGGACGGGTGTGCTTCCTCACCAGCAAGCGGCCGTTTACATCCCCAGAGCGTCGACGTAGATCATCATGTCAGCGCGTATAAAAAGAAACGCACCCCTGCTGAAGGCCCTGTACCGTGCCACACCCAAGAAACGTAGAGACATTCTTATTCACAGCTCCCCGGATTTTATCCAGACACTGTGTGAGATTTCTTTAAATCTTCTAAAAGGAAACCTCCCCCTGACTCCTTCTCAATTTAAAAAACTGAAGAGACAGAAAAAAATTATCAAACTGTTGGCTGATAAAAGAACCAGTTTAAAGAGGAAGCAACAGGTTCTAAAGAAGCAGACGGGCGGATTTCTTTTACCTCTCCTCTCAGCGGTGGTACCTTTAATCGGGAACCTCGTCGGAGGATTGATACGAAAATGACTTTGAAAAAGGCCCAAAAAATGTTTCTCGTCACCCCTCATCAACTCAACCGCCTGACGCGGCCCTCCCAGTCCATCAGAGATGTCGCGGAGGACGATTTGGATGCTAGGATGAGAGCCATCTTAAACGAGCAGGGGCTGAGCTCTCATGAAAAAATTAAAAAATATAACGCGTTACTGCAAAGATATCTGACCTTTGTGAAGCAGGATCAGACAGAGAATCTGACAGAGAATCTGACAAAGACGGAGGCAGAGGCAGATTCTGGGACGGACGTACGGACGTCCGATAGCATCATCGACGACGTGTTGCAGAGCCTCCCACCGCGAGATCGCAAGAACGCCGAATACGTCTTAAAGAAATTATCCGACCGTCACGATGTTTGGAATACAAAAGGGGAATTTGTGTACCGGGGCAACGTTGTAAAAGGGTCTCACATGATCGATCTATTCAAACGACTCTTGTTTCCTTTTAAAAAGAAAAAATCAGAGGGTTCTGAACCTCCCGGATGGACACATTTTTTAAATACTCTCTCAGAATTAAACATCCCTTTGTCTTCTATAAGTAACCCAAAAGCGCGTAATCAATACCGACTCCTCAAGATGGATGCGATCGGATCTCAAGACTCTGAAACACCTGCGGATCTACCGTCAAAAACTAGAAGACGAACAAATGACCCCCCGCGTTGGATTAACATTTCATCGTGAATAAATGTAATACACAAAGTTTTGTCTTTTACCAATAAAGCGTTTATTAAACATTTTTTCGAGCGTACAGTCATTCATTCAAAAACTTTAAAAATCTTTAAAACATTGCAAAAAACAACACCCCTGCTTGGAGGGACCATTGATTTTATTTCTAATACAGCGCTGATATTTCCTCACATAGTCGTACACCATGAAGTCATTCTTTATTACATCATCATTGTACAAAGACAGTACTTGATCAAAAGATAGCCCGCACGCGCGGTGACAGAGGTAATAGATGCAATGTTGTCCGCAGACCGTCGACATGTGGTGCTGCAACTGAACGTCGTGGTACTCAATGTTTTTAGAACGTTTTTCCAGAAACTGTAAGATGCTCGGGGGGTAGTGATCAAAGTCCGGCGGAAATCCATAAGAATCAAAAAAGGTGGCTATGCCACCATTTTCCAGCGTCAAAGCTAACCAGTGCTCCCCCGGCATGTGAGCCGGATGTGTGTTGACGATAAAGTAGGCCGGGGTTCTAAAAGAGGGATTCAGCATGGGCAGTTGATCGGACGCCCACACCCCGCAAAACACATCTCCCAGCAGGCTATGCAGAAGGTTCTCTAGTTGAACGTTGTCCATCTTTTAATAATAGTCCACCAGCACCTGCCTCTTGGCGTTGATCTCCAGAATAGAATCGTAACAGGCGTAGACGATAAGGGTCGCGGTGTGCTGCAGGGGTGTTCTAAATCTCAACTCCAGCCTGAGGTTTCCGTTTGAGACGGTAGACAGTGCGTCGTTGTCATCGCTCGGATTGAGATTAAACACAAACAGAGAGTAGCCGTCATTAAAGTCATCACGGCTGATACTCAGGGGTAAATCTTTGAGATGTCTCCCGGTAGCCAGGAACATGTTGTAGAATTCTCTGACGGACACCCCGTTGTTAAAATCGGGTTGGAAAGCTTTAGCCGGAACTTGCCGGCCGTCCTGACAGAGAGCCAGGTATTCGATGTCATAGTGTCTGAAATTAAAAGGCGACAGGTCTCGTCTTCCTGTGAAAGCCTCGTGGTGTACCATACCCAGAACCACGTACTTTGGTATGCTACCCAGAAACAGATTCTCCTGGTTGCAAACCCTAGAGTTTGCCGGAATAGAGTAAGTTTTCACATTAACGCGTGAAAGGGGGTAGAGAGCGTTGCCCTTCATTAAGGCGGCGGCGTGACCTAACCTGACTGCAGGGGACACGGCTACTTTTTTAACAAATAGGGAAGCCCCCAGTACTTTTAGGCTAAAAGCAGAGTCACGCGCCCCCATGAGGCAGAAAGCATCGTTGGCTCGCATCAGTTTAATTCTCAAATCGACAGAGTTGAGCAATAGTCTCTCGCAGAAAAAGATGTCCCCGTGGAGAGGACCGAGCAGGTGTACTTCTCTGGAACGGGCTGTGGACGCGGCTCTCCTCGTTAACCCTTTATTTGGACCGTTCACGAGCACGATAGAGTCCACTGACCCGGCGGTATCTTTGTAAAAAAGACCCCCGGTAAACTGACTGGAGAGCGTGTCCGGTGAAAAGTTGAGCAGGGTCTCAATCATGCAGCGATAGGGGTGGGTAGCGCTCGACTGAGAGATGAGTCGATCCCCCAGGGTCACGTCGCATTGACTGAAAATTGTATTTAGAGGATAATTGATAAGACCCACCGCTGCGTCATTAGCTAGGTTCGATCCGTTAGCGTTGGTGATTTTTACACGGAGATGCAACAGAGTGTCGTTCAGATCCAGATACCGGTCCCCGTCTCCGGGGATGAAAAACTCAATGGGTCCCCCGTCGGTGATGGCTGACAGGGGAGAAATTTCCGTGTAGGTTTTTTCATCGATAGACAGCTGCGTCATAGGTGCTGAAAATAAATCCAATTCGGCCAGAGTACACTCTGGAGATTTCTGATGTACTAGAGCCATTTTCTTTTTTCTCAAAGAAAAGATATTCTTAAAAAATATCAGAGCTCCGGACGGACTTCTTCTTCACACGACGGCCTTTTGCAACTGATTTCTTCCTTTTACCGAACGGCTGTTTATTAAAGCTCGAGGGGATGCGTTCTCCGGGGGGTCGTCTTCTCTTCCTACGCGACAACACCATAATGCCCCCGGATCCTTCTTGCTTCATCTCTTGATCATCTTCTTGATCACCGGCGAACCGTTCCATCACGTGTTTGACGGCGTTGGAGGCGATGTTACTCGCAGCGGCTTTAAGATGAGGTTTAGCTATTTCGAAACCTTTCTTGGCCAAAGGGCTGACGAAACGAAATAATTTAGAAAACAAAGATCCTATCCCCCGACCGTACATGACCGGTGCACCGTAAAACCCCGGCAAATTCCCCCCTACTTGACTCTCATAATATTGTACAAATCGGTGAGGATCTTCTCTCAAACCTACCCGAGCCATTTTCTTTTTCTCTATTTTTCTCTTAGCCTTGAACACTTTGTGTGTGGATAGCTGATCAGCCTCCTGAAAATGAATGATGAGGACGCGGGCGATTGGAATATATATAACCCTGGGGTTCAAGTTCTAGGTCTAAAGTGGAGAGTCGCGATAGTCTTGCCGTATGAAAATTTTACCGGTTTGTTTTGATCCGTTTTTAGCTCCACCTGAATGTTTTCAATGTGGTTTTTGGACACCGGTAAATAGTAAGCAGGATTGAAATACTGTGTGACGATTTCACCGAACGTTCCTTTTACATCAATCGTTCTCAAAAGTGGCGCATAAACGTCGCCGACCATCTGCGGTGCAACTACGTCGCTGTAACAATACATGTGATAAAACCCAGCTCGTAAATCGCAGGGATAGTACGCATACCTTTGGTCAAACGTAAACCATTCCCCTGATTTCATACCCATCAAATATGCCAGGGGTCCTTCGAAGAGTACGTGGGTTTTACCTCCCGATTGGAAATCAAATCTTTTCAGAAGACTGTCATAGACGAGGTAAATATCAGACTTTATTCTTCTAAATTGTCCGTCCATCTCGAATCTAAAGGCTGAGAAGCCGTTGAAATATGATTGTTTCATCTCTTGACGATGCACCTTGCTCTCCGTGGCCGGTTCTTGAGGGTTTTCCCTCCAGTAAAAGTAGGCATCCTCCTGAGAAAGGTGATAAAAGGTGTGCGGGTATGAAATCTGCGTTAAAGCTACTTCCCAGCTTCCCTCTAAATCGATATGTTGAGGCAAATCCACGCGGTAACTGGAACTCGTGTTTTCTTTAAAAACATCGACGCTGGCGTTGGAGGGTAGGGTAATAAAAAAACCCTCGTCCTTCAGACCGTACATGATGAAATGATATCCGTTGCGATCGCGAGTTGATTTTTATACGTTCTTTAAATCTGCGGCTTTGATCCAGCTGTTGAATTTCTCCGGCCAGTTTTTCCAACTTACAAAGACTTGCTTTTCACCCCTGACGACGCGATGCTTCAGAATCTTTTCTACGTGGAAAAGTCTGTCTTCCCCCATCGTTACCTTTTGTAGCTCTGGCTCATAAAATGACCCTTGGATGGGTTCTCCATCGTAATCTTTTAACTTGTACACTGGAGGGTCGCGAGGGATGCGTTCAGATACCGTAAACACCTCGTTCGTAAAACTCTGTTCATATTTTTTATCAAACACTCCTCTCAGTTTTGAAATTCTAACTAGGTCCCCCTTCTTGAAATTCATCTTGGTTTCAACCTTCCGTCGGTTTTCAGATTTACCGTACAAGTTTTGAAACACTTTAAAAGTGTTCTCCGAGGTTACCTCAGCGGGTTTCATCTTGATACTGCTGTGATAACTGTGATTATAGCTTTTCACCAAGTCTTGTAAGACGTCGGTGTATCGCAGAGTGTTGTTTGCTGTAAAATATCTCCACATTCTACCTTTTAATGTACGATTAAATCTTTCAATCACAGAGGCCTTAAGGTGGCTGGCGGTGGAAAAATGAACGATATTGTGTTTTCTCATCAAAGCTTCAAAACTCTTGTTAAAAAATTCTTTCCCCGCATCAGTTTGTATTTTTTCAGGCGTCTGACTTGACTCAAAAATGGATTCAAACGCCTTTACCACCTCAGCCGCTGATTTTCTCTTCAGAGCCCTGACGTAAGCTTTTTTGGAAAATATGTCTATGACCGTTAATAAATAATTATATCCGTCATTATGCTCCGACAGGGCTTGCATATCGCACAGGTCCGCTTGAAATTGGTTTTAAAGGGCGGGGGGCGAAAACCCTGTTTCTTGGAAAATGTATCCTGGCCGGTTTGTGTAGAGTGTAAGCGTCCTGTCCCTGTAGAAATGTTTTAACATTTTCTCGAGGAACCGTCTTTCCCATTTCTTCTTGCACCCCCTTATGGAGCCGCTCTACACCACCGAGGCTACCGGGATGCGCGGGATCATAGTACACTTTTTCCATGAAGCGTGTCTCAGACATGTTGAAAACAGAATGAGAAGGGATGCTCGTTTGAGAGGTATTTATTTTTTTATTAGCTGTTAAGAAATCTTTAGCATACACATTTTGTGAGTAACATGAGTAAATACATTTTGTGAGTAACATGAGCAAATACATTTGTAACATTTGTAATGTGAAAGTACAGATAGTCAAAAACTAGTCTAAGACCAATGCGTTATCATCAATAGAGTTTGAGTTAAGACTTTATGATCTAGACTGAGGCAGATATCATCGTGAAATTTTCCAAGTTCTTCCAAGATGCTTACAGAATGGTTGTTTTGCACAAGTCTGCTGGTCACATCAATGAGCAAAGCATAAAAGGCTATCATATGACATGGTTTTACAACATCGTTGGACAGTTCTTTAAAAATTACTTTAAAACAATCCGACAATCCAGATTTGCTCATAAGCATCGTGTCATTTACCATCTCTTCCCAAAGTGCGGGTCCTGCACACGTTCTGGTTTTTTCCAGCAAGATGTTTTTGTTTGAAGCCGTTTTGTTCTCAATAGCCTGGTACAAGATGTTTATTATCTGACCCTTGATCAATTGGATCTTGACACCTTCTACATCGTTTACAACTTTTCCCCAGAAGCTCCCCATTTTATATCTGAAAATGGTGTTTTCAGATATAAGTGTTTTCAGTCCAGTACTGAGTCACCGTGTCCAGATGTTCCTGTTTAATCTCGCTGTCGTTGTCGGCGATACTCTCGTACATTTGGTGGATGGGAGTGTAGATTAATTCGCTGGATTTCAGCTCGAGCAAAAGGCTCTCTGCGGCGATCTTGACTTTCACGTAGTCAGCGTTGACACCGCACGCTTTCAGGAAATTTTGAATAGCAGGAATGAACTTGGGTGTGTAGAGTCTTTTCATCAACATGTAAAAGTTGTTGCGGTAGAAACCCGGTTCGATCACATCCAAACACTGGTGTTGGCGCTGGCTGGGGTGGTCGATCCGACATCCGTTGCAAACCTCACCCTTGTACAGGTCCAGGACGACGCTAAGTAGATGAAGAACGCCTTTTTTTACCAGACCAAAGAATTCAGATGCCCAGCCGTCAAGCTGGTCAGCACCGTTACATACAGCCCCGGGGAGATCCGATGCGTCGTCGGGCAAAGGCGGATCAGGGGTTGTTGAGCGTGAAGGACTCTCCACACCGCTCACAGAGATTGGAGAACCTGGACATGAAGAAGCCGGAGACGGCGCAGGATCTCTGCCTTGGAGAAGAGACTCGGACAGCTCTGGAAGTGATACCGAGTCTCTGACGGGTGGTGTCAGTGAGGGTGAGTGAGGACTGGACACCCCAGGATCCGATGCCGAGCGTCCGAGGGGTGGGGTTGGTGGAGGGCTTAGCCAAGGAGTGAGAGACTCGTTAGAATCCGTGGGATCCGAGCGTTGGATGAGTGAGTCAAAATCCAGCCTGCGAGGCCGAAGCCGACGTTGACGGCATTCCGCTTGTGTCTCATCCTCATCCCACAGATAGGAATTGCTCGGATTGTCAGATCCGCTCTTGACGCTTCTGTTGGTAGACATGCTCTCCTTAGTGTTTCACTCCGGTAGTGGGTAACGTATGGTTCAGACGAACGTCTTTTATACATTTGAGATATGGGTGTGGGCTTACACGAGGGAGGACTCTTTTTTTCGTCACCACAGTGTTGTTCCAAAGACGACAATGGTGAAAAAATTTTGTGATTTTATCATCCATTTCATGCATCTTTTCGATCCATGCTGCAAGAGGTAGAGTCAACACGTTGCTGAAAACCCCACAGTCTGAGTTAAAAAGATCCAAGACAAAATACTGTCTCGGTTTCCCTGACATCTCTTCCATCTGCATCTTGTAGCTAGCACGATAGAACCATCTTCCCGTACCCGAGGTTTTCGTCAACCAAATGCTCACAAATGTTTGTTCTGTGGAAGGTTTCTGTTCTGTGCTGTTTCTTTCTTCACAGCCTTCTTCAGTCACACACACCATTCCCGGTTTGATCAGTTTCAACACACCCCAGTCATTGGAAGACATCGTAGCCGACAACATAGACCCCTCACTGGAAGATTCTTCCCGCTGATAGAGAATCAACTCCCCCGTCTTGTAACGGAACACATACCCAAAACTCCCTGTTTGACTATAAGGCTCCAAAGACCATTCTTGCTGCAAAGGCTCACAAGGTGACGCCTGAGAACGCTGTACAAACACCGTGGATTTTTCAACTACTTTTCCACACAATTCTCTTATAACGGTCACAGCCGTCTCACCAATCACGGATGTAGAACTACTCATGTTGCCGACAGATGGATATGTCAGGACTATGGCAAAACTGATTTGTAACTGTTTTGTAACTCCCGCCATTCCTTTTTAAAAACAGGTGGGCAAGGGAGAATGGCGGGAGGCGGGAGGCGGGAGGGAGAAAGGGAGGTGGGGGGGGGGGGGGGGATCCACACTCCTCCCTTTTAAAAAAAAAGGCGGGCAAGGGAGAATGGCGGGAGGCGGGAGGTGGGAGGCGGGGGGGGGGGAACAGGTGTGGGCGGGTTCAGGGGAAGGTCAACCTGTCACTTTGACAAGAAGTGGTCCATTTCTTCTCTCTCTCCTTCACAGTTTGGATCTTAAACAACATGTCACGCAGCCGACCCACAGCAGGGGGCGCCCTGGACCTGGTCATAACCTATGGCCTGTCCGTAGGTGGGTCCCCTGGACCTGGTCATAACCTATGGCCTGTCTGTAGGTGGGTCCCCTGGACCTGGTCATAACCTATGGCCTGTCCGTAGGTGGGTCCCCTGGACCTGGTCATAACCTATGGCCTGTGTGTAGGTGGGTCCCCTGGACCTGGTCATAACCTACGGCCTGTGTGTTACAGAAGTAGCCTGTGGTGTACAGTACAGTATAGTACTAAAAGAAAGAATAAAAAAAGACTCTTATGTTATGTACATTACTATGTACATTATACAGAAATTAAAAATTATATACAGAAAGGAATGTCAGACGATATGAAGAAAAATGAATGTGCAAATAAGACGTTCCGGAGGTAGAATGATTAAGTAGTGCGGAGAAAACATGCCAACCCTGGGTTATTGGTGCTGCATTAAGTGTTGTGAATATTGTAGATTCTGACAGCAGTCGGGATAAATGACCTGCGGTAACGCTCCCTTTTACACCGTGGGTGTAACAGTCTGCTGCTGAAGGAGCTGCTCAAGGCCCCCACAGCCTCGTGTAGGGGGTGAGAGGGGGTGTCCATAATTGATGTCAGCTTGGCCAACATCCTCCTCTCACCCACCTCCTTGATGGAGTCCAGAGAGCAGTTCAGGACTGAGCCAGCCCGTCTGACCAGCTTATTGAGTCTCTTCCTGTCCCTCTCTGAGCTTCCACAGCTCCAGCAGACCACAGCGTAGAAGATCACTGATGCCACCACAGAGTCATAAAAGGTCCTCAGCAGTGTCCTGCACACTCCAAAGGACCTCAGTCTCCTCAGCAGATGGAGACGACTTTGGCCCTTCTTGTACAGGGCGTCTGTGTTATGAGTCCAGTCCAGTTCATTGTTGAGGTGAACACCCAGGTATTTGTACTCCTCTACGATCTCAATGTCCAGACCCTGGATGTTCACGGGTGCAGTGTGAGGAGCCTTCCTACTGAAGTCGATCACCACCTCCTTTGTCTTGCTGGTGTTGATGCGCAGATGGTTTAGTTCACACCAGGCAACAAAGTTGGTGATGACCTCCCGGTACTCCAGTTCGTTCCCCTCCGACACACGTCCAACGATGGCTGTATCGTCGGAGAACTTCTGGAGGTGGCAGCTGTCCGAGTTGTGGCTGAAGTCCGATGTGTAGAGAGTGAAGAGGAAGGGAGAGAGAACTGTACCCTGCGGTGCCCCCGTGCTGCAGACTACCACCTCGGACTCACAGTCGCGGAGCCTCACGTACTGTAGTCTGTTGGTGAGGTAGTCGGTGGTCCAGGCAGCCAGGTGACCGTCGACTCCGGCTCCCTCCATCTTCCCTCTCAGCAATGATGGCTGGATTGTGTTGAAGGCACTGGAGAAGTCAAAGAACATGGCTCTCACAGGGCTCCCGGTGCCCTCTGGGTGGGAGATAAAACTGTGATGAAGCTAAAAACTATAAAGGTGCATTTCCCAACATCTTGACATTAATTCTCTCCTGACTTTGAGGATCGGCTTTTTTAATCTAAACACCTCCTGATGGGTTAAACCTGCCTCAGCCTTATTTTCTGGGTGGCGTCTGGCAGAAATATCAAACTGTTGTTAGTCCAGAAAGTAAAGTTCAACATTTACCCCCTTCATGTTCTGGGTTTCTGGTAAAGACGGTTTAAACAGGTTTATCCTCCTGACTGCCCAGGGTTCTTTGGTGGAGGTCACCATCGTCAGACACACAGGTCTTCTACCTGTCTGTCTGTCTACCTGTCTGTCTGTCTACCTGTCTGTCTGCTCTTCTTAGCTTTGACAGGACCAGGCCTGCTGCTGCGGAGCCTTGATGGAGCTGGAGACCAACCAGCTTCCTGCTCCACCACAGCCCAGCTCCTCTTCTTCTCCTCCCTCACCTACCTGAAGCCCAGCTCCTCTTCTTCTCCTCCCTCACCTACCTGAAGCCCAGCTCCTCTTCTTCTCCTCCCTCACCTACCTGAAGCCCAGCTCCTCCTCTTCTCCTCCCTCACCTACCTGAAGCCCAGCTCCTCTTCTTCTCCTCCCTCACCTACCTGAAGCCCAGCTCCTCTTCTTCTCCTCCCTCACCCACCTGAAGCCCAGCTCCTCTTCTTCTCCTCCCTCACCCACCTGAAGCCCAGCTCCTCTTCTTCTCCCACCTCACGCACCTGAAGCCCAGCTCCTCCTCTTCTCCTCCCTCACCTACCTGAAGCCCAGCTCCTCCTCTTCTCCTCCCTCACCCACCTGAAGCCAAGCTCCTCTTCTTCTCCTCCCTCACCCACCTGAAGCCCAGCTCCTCTTCTTCTCCTCCCTCACCCACCTGAAGCCCAGCTCCTCTTCTTCTCCTCCCTCACCGACCTGAAGCCCAGCTCCTCCTCTTCTCCTCCCTCACCTACCTGAAGCCCAGCTCCTCCTCTTCTCCTCCCTCACCTACCTGAAGCCCAGCTCCTCTTCTTCTCCTCCCTCACCTACCTGAAGCCCAGCTCCTCTTCTTCTCCTCCCTCACCTACCTGAAGCCCAGCTCCTCTTCTTCTCCTCCCTCACCTACCTGAAGCTCAGCTCCTCTTCTTCTCCTCCCTCACCTACCTGAAGCCCAGCTCCTCTTCTTCTCCTCCCTCACCCACCTGAAGCCCAGCTCCTCTTCTTCTCCGACCTCACCTACCTGAAGCCCAGCTCCTCTTCTTCTCCTCCCTCACCCACCTGAAGCCCAGCTCCTCTTCTTCTCCCACCTCACCCACCTGAAGCCCAGCTCCTCCTCTTCTCCTCCCTCACCTACCTGAAGCCCAGCTCCTCTTCTTCTCCTCCCTCACCGACCTGAAGCCCAGCTCCTCCTCTTCTCCTCCCTCACCTACCTGAAGCCCAGCTCCTCCTCTTCTCCTCCCTCACCCACCTGAAGCCCAGCTCCTCTTCTTCTCCTCCCTCACCCACCTGAAGCTCAGCTCCTCTTCTTCTCCTCCCTCACCTACCTGAAGCCCAGCTCCTCTTCTTCTCCTCCCTCACCCACCTGAAGCCCAGCTCCTCTTCTTCTCCTCCCTCACCCACCTGAAGCCCAGCTCCTCTTCTTCTCCTCCCTCACCCACCTGAAGCCCAGCTCCTCTTCTTCTCCTCCCTCTCCTACCTGAAGCTCAGCTCCTCTTCTTCTCCGACCTCACCTACCTGAAGCCCAGCTCCTCTTCTTCTCCTCCCTCTCCTACCTGAAGCCCAGCTTCCCCCTGCTTAATGGCACCACCCGTCTCACCTATCTGTTCCCCCCCACCGTACACACGCTCCACCTGTCTCTCCCACCAGTCTCACCATCCTGTACACTGACTTCCCCTTTCTCACCCACCTGTTCACCCTCACCTGTTCACCCTCACCTGTTCACCCCCACCTGTTCACCCCCACCTGTTCACCCTCACCTGTTCACCCCCACCTGTTCACCCCCACCTGTTCACCCTCACCTGTTCACACCCACCTGTTCACACCCACCTGTTCACCCTCACCTGTTCACCCCCACCTGTTCACCCCCACCTGTTCACCCCCACCTGTTCACCCTCACCTGTTCACACCCACCTGTTCACACCCACCTGTTCACCCTCACCTGTTCACACCCACCTGTTCACACCCACCAGTTCACCCCCACCTGTTCACCCTCACCTGTTCACACCCACCTGTTCACACCCACCTGTTCACCCCCACCTGTTCACCCTCACCTGTTCACACCCACCTGTTCACACCCACCTGTTCACCCTCACCTGTTCACCCCCACCTGTTCACCCCCACCTGTTCACCCTCACCTGTTCACCCCCACCTGTTCACCTTCACCTGTTCTCCCCCACCTGTTCACCCTCACCTGTGCTCCCCCCACCGAGGCCGTCGCCCTGAACCTCCCACCACACTGATACCGGCCTCCACCAGCCGGTTCACCTGCTCCACCTTCTCCACGAACACCACCACGGCCCCGTTCATCACGGACCCATGTCCGAATAGCGGGTTTCCTTCCCTTCCCTTCCCTTCCCTTCCCTTCCCTTCCCTTCCCTTCCCTTCCCGTCCCGTCCCGTCCCTTCCCTTCCCTTCCCTTCCCTTCCCTTCCTTTCCCTTCCCTTCCCTTCCCTTCATTTTCCTTTCCTTTCCTTTCCTTTCCTTTCCTTTCCTTTCCTTTCCTTTCCTTTCCTTTCCTTTCCTTTCCTTCAATAGTCTCTTCAGTTCCGGTTTGTGTTCCGTTCTTCCACGCGGGTGTCAGTCAGAACAGAGAGGTGGATGCGTTGATCTCACCTGTCCAGGGGAGAAGGGTGCTGACCCAAACTCCCCCCAGAAGGGTGCTAACCCAAACTCCCCCCAGAAGGGTGCTGACCCAACTCCCCCCAGAAGGGTGCTGACCCAAACTCCCCCCGGAAGGGTGCTGACCCAACTCCCCCCAGAAGGGTGCTGACCCACACTCCCCCCAGAAGGGTGCTGACCCAAACTTGACAGTCCACCTGCTGCTCAGGAGGTTCGGTCGGTTGATGCTCCTGCTGGGCGTCAGTGGGTTTGAAGCGGCGCTCCTGACGCCTGGTCACGTGGTTCGGCATCAGCTGCCCTGTTTTCCTGACACCAATATTTACAATATTTACTACATTTTACTGGGAAACGTTGAGATGTTTTCATCCCGCGTACATGCGTGAATCTCCCCGATGCGGGATCAATAAAGTTTTATCTTATCAAACGCAAACACAGACTTGAACGTGAACGTAAGAGCCAGAGGGCGGGTCTCGACCAGGCCTGACGCTGCAAATCAGATATTTTATCTAAACTTTATCTTCTATCCGATATGTTGGACCGATCAGTCACACACGATCTTGACCAGCAGGCGGCGCTGCTGCCTCAGACACGCCGGGCGGATCTTCCGAGGAATCCCGCTGGAAAAGTCGAATAATGTCATGAAGCGCGATGGAGACGTGATGCTCCTGTGTGCTCCTGCTGCTGCCACAGGTGGAATTTAATGTTCTCAGGTTCAGGTGTGTTCGCCAACACGCGCCCGTGCGTCGTGCGTGTGACACGTGTTTCCCGAGGAGGTGTTTTGTGTGTTTTGTGTGACGATCAGACGTCAGCAGCGGCTCCCCTCAGGAGGACAGGCTCTGCTGGGGTTACACCTCCTCCTGCTCCTCCTCCTCCTCCTCCTCCTCCTCCTCCGCCTCCTCCGCCGCCGCCGTCACAGCCCCGCAATTTCTGGACAACTTAGCAGCTGCAGGAGGAGGACCCTCTCCCCGCATCTCCCCGCAGGTCCACCGGTCACTCTTGCGTGTTTCGATGGGGAAGCTGGACGCGCTGTGGCAGCTGAGCCTGCTGAGGTGGCTGCGCGAGGAGCGACAGTCGCGGAAACTCATCCTCTTCATCGTCTTCGTGGCGCTGCTGCTGGACAACATGTTGCTGACTGTTGTCGGTGGGTGACACGGTCGGTGGGTGCCCGGTCGGTGGGTCGGTGGGTGCCCGGTCGGTGGGTCGGTGGGTGACACGGTCGGTGGGTGCCCGGTCGGTGGGTCGGTGGGTGCCCGGTCAGTGGGTCGGTGGGTGCCGCTTCCGCTCTACCGTCGGTTCACTGCTGGCACAGACCACGCTGGGTTAGGGTTAGGGTTAGGGTTAGGGTTAGGGTTAGGGTTAACCCTAGGGTTAGGGTTAGGGTTAGGGTTAACCCTAGGGTTAGGGTTAACCCTAACCCTAACCTGGCGACTTTAATCTCCTGGGCCCCCAGTGGGGCCCTGGTCTCTGGTGGCCCCGTCTCTGGTGGCCCTGGTCTCTGGTGGCCCTGGTCTCTGGTGGCCTTGTCTCTGGTGGCCCTGGTCTCTGGTGGCCCTGGGCTCTGGTGGTCCCGTCTCTGGTGGCCCTGGTCTCTGGTGGCCCTGGTCTCTGGTGGCCCCGTCTCTGGTGGCCCTGGTCTCTGGTGGCCCTGGTCTCTGGTGGCCCTAGTCTCTGGTGGCCCTGGTCTCTGGTGGCCCCGTCTCTGGTGGCCCTGGTCTCTGGTGGCCCTGTCTCTGGTGGCCCTGGTCTCTGGTGGCCCTGGTCTCTGGTGACCCCGTCTCTGGGGGCCCTGGTCTCTGGTGGCCCTAGTCTCTGGTGGCCCTGGTCTTTGGTGGCCCTGGTCTCTGGTGGCCCCGTCTCTGGTGGCCCTGGTCTCTGGTGGCCCCGTCTCTGGTGGCCCTGGTCTCTGGTGGCCCTGGTCTCTGGTGGCCCTGGTCTCTGGTGGCCCCGTCTCTGGTCGCCCTGGTCTCTGGTGGCCCTGGTCTCTGGTGGCCCCGTCTCTGGTGGCCCTGGTCTCTGGTGGCCCTGGTCTCTGGTGGCCCCGTCTCTGGTGGCCCTTGTCTCTGGTGGCCCTGGTCTCTGGTGGCCCCGTCTCTGGTGGCCCTGGTCTCTGGTGGCCCTTGTCTCTGGTGGCCCTGGTCTCTGGTGGCCCCGTCTCTGGTGGCCCTGGTCTCTGGTGGCCCCGTCTCTGGTGGCCCTGGTCTCTGGTGGCCCCGTCTCTGGTGGCCCCGTCTCTGGTGGCCCTGGTCTCTGGTGGCCCTGGTCTCTGGTGGCCCTGGTCTCTGCTGGCCCCGTCTCTGGTGGCCCTGGTCTCTGGTGGCCCTGGTGTCTGGTGGCCCCGTCTCTGGTGGCCCTGGTCTCTGGTGGCCCTGGTCTCTGGTGGCCCTGGTCTCTGGTGGAATATTGATCTAGTCATGGATTTGAGGCACTCGTTGAGTGTTTTCTGTTTTTATTTTAATATTATTTAACATACTCAGCACCTTCAGGTTGTTTTCTCTGAACGTGGTGTATGCTCTAGATCAGGACTCGATCGCAGGTAAATGTTGTCGGTCAGCGTTGCTTCCTGTTCATTCCTACCTCCAGACATCTCCACCTAATTAGGTTTAGCAGGAGGTAGAGGAGGAACCATGGAGATCACTTAATGAGCCCCTTCATATTCCTGAATATATTTAACAAACAGGTTTGTTCACTGGAACAAACACCATCATAAACATTCACTGGCTCCTTGGTGAATCCCACTAATGACCTGACCTGAAGAAGCCCCTGTAGAAGCCTAAACATATATATCCATATATCTCTACATATATGCAAACATCTATATTTATATTTGTAATGTGATTTTCCGACCCGCAGTTCCCATCATTCCAAGCTACCTGTACAGTCTGGACCAATCCAAAGTCTTGGTCTTGAAGAACAGCACAGAGCCCCAGGAGGCTTCATCTGGAGCCTTCCAAACCATCGTGTCCTTATACGACCACACTGTGAAGACCGTGGGCTCCAACGCCACCAGCAGGCCTACGGAGCTGGTCCCAGCACGCCCCCCTGGGACGGAGCTTCCTGGGAACGCCACCTGCCCGGAATCCACCAGCATGCTGAGCAACGAGAACGTTAAGGTGGGGATGATGTTTGCCTCCAAGGCCAC
>NW_021821633.1:0-47500 GCF_901000725.2 Takifugu rubripes | reverse complement strand
ATATGAACATGTGACTTAATAACATATGAAAGAGGATATATGAACATATGACTTAATAACATATGAAAGATGATATATGAACATGTGACTTAATAACATATGAAAGAGGATATATGAACCTATGACTTAATAACATATGAAAGAGGATATATGAACATGTGACTTAATAACATATGAAAGATGATATATGAACATGTGACTTAATAACATATGAAAGAGGATATATGAACCTATGACTTAATAACATAATAAAGATAGATGAACATGTGACTTAATAACATATGAAAAAGGATATATGAACATATGACTTAATAACATAATAAAGAGGATATATGAACATATGACTTAATAACATATGAAAGAGGATATATGAACATATGACTTAATAACATAATAAAGAGGACATATGAACATGTGACTTAATAACATATGAAAGAGGATATATGAGCATGTGGTTTTCCCACTATAACACACACACACAGACATACACACATCAGTATCAGTGTTCCAAATCCTGTTTTCTTTTTCTGCCAGCTCTTCCTCGAGCGATTACCCCACATCTTGCCCATGTCCCGCCCTGCTGAGGCAGAGCCGTACTGGGATGGAGCGTTACCGCGGCGATCCAGCTCAGTGGGCTCCATTGCCTCGGCTGAGGAGTACGACAGTGTGAAGTCCCGCAGTGAGCTGATGTTTGAGAAACAGTCTGGGAGACACGGACTGGTGACCCGAGTCACACACGCTGCCAGGACGTTTCCAGAAACATTTAAACACATGAGATATAGAAGCATCAGTAGCTTCATTTGAGTTCTGAGCTTTGGTGTCTGTGTGGAGCTGTGAAACCACAAGAAGAGGGAGGAGCCATCAGCTGTACGCAGAGATCAAGCCGGCTGTGGATGGAGCCACTACATCATTAAACACATGCGCAACAAGAACGACTACAATGAGCTCAGAGGGTTCAAACAGAGTCCTCAACCCAAAGTCTGATTTAAAAAGATCAAAAGTGGCGTAAATGTCTGGTCCTGACAGGAGAAGGATAACTGGAGCGGCATCGCTCGTACAGTAGACCCACTCTGCCTCTTCCTGGTTACCCCGGTGATGACCTTTGGCACCGTAATCATCTTTCTGAGGGGAATCTGTCACCAACCTCCTCATCTGCCCTTCAAAGGAGCCCCGCATGACTCCAGAGAGGAGAACCCAGGCCTGCTGTGATGCTCACACACAGCCAGGGCTTTTTCCATCGCCATCGTTTCTCTGGGGGAAATGTTGCATTTCTTTATCTTAATAACAACAAATCTTTAGTTTGTTCTATGGGAGCTCCATATGTTTAGTGTCAAAGACTTCTTAGATTGTGTTCATTGCTGGCACATAAAGAAAAATGCTTTGATTTTACTAAAGTGACACAAACCCATCTCAGCACTGTTTTTTATATCCTCTATATTATTGTGCGTAGTCTGTGTAACTGTTGTGCTTTATTTCTGCTGGCTTCTTTAATGGGATGTAAACCAGCCTGACATAATACCAGTTGAGTACTTTATTTGATGTTGCCAAAGGTTTAAAAACAGCCTGACAGAATAAGAAATTGTGAAAATTTAGAGGATGAATTATACCTGGTGGGATCTGATCTTGAATGGCAAATTTTAGAGTATTTTATAGGGAAGTGAAATAATGTTTGGACCTCTTATCAGGCAAAGAGAAAGTTGTTAAGAACTGCTCTAAAAACACCACCTCAGGGGGACTATATCCAAATCTCTCCCTTTACTGATGGGACGTTGAAACGTCAATACGCGGATTCATACATTTAGAACTGGACGTTGCACCAGAACTGGAAGCGCGGACTGATACATTTTTAACAGCGGTCCTGCTTCAGCCCTCCGGGGCTTAATAACAAAATACGAAAAATACGAAAATTTTAGTTTTGGAAATATTGTTGTCTTTGTTCGACTTGCCGGCTTTGGCAAAATTGCTAAATACGCGCTAGCATGCATGTTTTAAGCTATGGTAGCGGTATGTTTTACCATGCCCGCGCCCTATAATCCGGAGCGCCTGATGTATGTGTTAAATACAGAAATAGCACCGTAACTGAGGCTGCACCTTTTAATACGGTGCGCCCTTTGGTCGCGAACATACGGTATATAGAACATAGGGCACGTTTGTGCGTGATATCACTCCGCGTCTGCGCAACGACCACAACCTCCTATCTTTAGTATTGCTGGGCCAACTGGTGGTCTTTTGGGTTGAGGATAACGGTGATCTATATGTAGCTATATGTAGCTATAGCGTCATTGGCCTCCACTCCAGCCACTCCTGGTAGTTCCTCAAAAACACTGAGTTTCTAGTGGATGCACAATCTGTGGAAGCCAACATAGAAACTTCTGAAGAGCCAAAGTTCTTGCAACAAAAATATAGTCCCCAATTAGCTTGTTTTGTTATCACACGACCCCGTCCCCATTATCTTAAGAGAATATAAAAGAATGAGTGGAGACAGAAGAGAGAATGAGACGTTTTTGGCGCGTGTCGCTCTTGATTTAGTGTTTATTTTTGCAGTAAACTTAAAGGAGGCCTTTTCCCTTTATGTTTGATTCCATTTAAGCTGATATTCCATTCTTGACATCTTTAAATTTACACTATTCATAGGAGTTTTATTTGGTCATTTTGCTTCTTTTTATTTCCTATTTCCCACAGTTATTCATAGTTTTTATTAGATTGCAATAAATCCTATAACATTGAACAGACTGACTAAAGTCAAATGACCTGCGGTTCCCACCGATAGCGTCATTCTGATGGGTTTTTGCTGGCTGCAGCTGAAATATTCCAATGCTCCATGTCACAGAGACAGTAAATACTAAACCCTAAAGATTCTGAAGGCATGATGTAAAATAGTAACGTATAATACAGACATTTGAAGAGACAATTAAGAGAATGTTTTCATGCTTCTAAGAGTGGCCGAGGAGCCATTTAGAACTTTATAAAGATGCATTGTGTGATACCAGGAACTAATTTAACTTCAAGGCGAAGCTGCTTCTGCTTTGTCGACCATCGACTGATCTCCTGAAAGTCCACCAGCGCTTTTTAAAAACTGAATTCTTCATCTATGGAGGGAGTAGACGGCAGATGTTTCCACAGATGCTCTTCACCAGTGGTCAGTGAGTGATGCAGCAGATGAGCGGGAGTTGACTGGCTCCAACCAGAAATGACTCAATGTCTCCAGCCCATAGTGTGGATTCTCTACGAGATCAGACAGCAGCTTCACTCCTGAACCCTGCACCTGGTTCTGACTCAGGTCCAGTTCTCTGAGATGGGAGGGATTGGACCTCAGCGCCGAGGCCAGAGAGCCACAGCTGATCTCTGATAAGCTGCAGTCCCATAATCTAAATAAAGAAGGGAAACTTTTATAAGGTTATAAGTGAAACCAGTATTCATCTGAAAGGTTAATCAAAGGCATGATCTGTAAATATTTAATTTAGTTACAGGTTAAAAAATGATAGTAATATGTAATTACCACAATTCCAACCTCTCAGGTTTGCACTGTTCCAAAGGAGAATATATATTGTTCTGGCCCTCACTCTTCCCAGGTTCTCCCACCTCTTTCCCTCCCATCTCATCATGGAGATCCATCTCACCTGTGGCTCATCTTTAAAGACACAACCTGTCTTAGATGACTTCCTGTCTCCCTCACCATCTACCTCCTCGTTGGCTGGTGTCTACCAGGCACCCTCACCTAGTTTTGTCTAATTTTGGTTACCATCTGTCGGCTTTTTCATTGTCCTTAAATCAGTTTATCATGAATAAGTGGTCCCCGTGTGGCCCTCCCTCCTGAAGGAACTGGGCACAACACACACACTCAGAAAGTGTGAGGACCCTCGGATGGAATAATGGACATTTTTGAGAATGGTGTTTACCCCAGAGTTTCCAGTCGGCAGTTTGGAAAGTGGAGAAAACCACAGAGCATCTTCACTCCTGAATCCTGCAGAAAGTTGTAACCCAGGTCCAGTTCTCTGAGATGGGAGGGATTGGACCTCAGCGCCGAGGCCAGAGAGTCACAGCTGATCTCTGATAAACTGCAGTCAAACAATCTGAAAAATGCAGGATGAGGTTATACGGTGCAGGTCTGCATGTGATCTGCGTCAGTACTAAACCTACGTTAGTTCTTAGTTGGGTCAGACCTGAATTCACGATATTCCAAGGAATGTTTTTAATGTGGTGCATCACAGCAGTGTTGAGAACAGCCTCACTTCACCATCTTAGCAGCTGGTATATAGGTAGAAAAATGAAGACTGACCTGAGCCTCTCCAGTTTACAGTTTGGACTCTCCAGTCCAGAACAGAGCCGCTCCACTCCTGAATCCTGCAACGGGTTTTTGCTCAGGTCCAGAACCCTCAGATGGGAGTGGTTGGACTTCAGAGCTGAGGCCACAGAATCACAGCTGGTCTCTGATAAACTGCAGCCTCTTAGTCTAAAATAACAATTATTTTGAGAGAAGACAAATAAAAATCAACATGTACCAGAGCAAAACACAGCTTCCAAGCAACAAACCTCTGGTCCTGCACCGGCTTATCTGCCGTATGTTCCTATTTTGGGTTCTTTCAGGGCGGTTGGACAAGATCTACAGCGTATGTAAAGTGTGTGTAGGTCAAAATACCTTCCAAGTTTGTGAGACCACATTTCCCAATAGCACTCAACTCTTGTCAGGAGTTGGGACAAAGCGACCCACTCCTGACAGCTTGTGGGCGATGCTGCAGCGACCCTGCAATCCCTACACTCTCTGGTGAAACCAAATCAAAGGTTTTAGACACTGCTGGATGCTGGAAGGGTGGCTATAGTCTGGACGCATCGTTCCCCTGACTGCACATTTCTCCAACAATGATTGGCAGCTGGTGTCACTTGTTCTCCAGATGAGAGAAGGAAAGAGAGCCCCCCCACAGTGTGTTTGATTGCCCCACTGCAAGCTCAATGCTGCCAGAAAACATTGCAGGAGCATCAATTCCCCTCAGGGCATCGACAAGGAGCTCAGGAAAAGGTGCAGCTGCCACCTACTAGAGACAAGCACACTGAGCTGAGATTCAAAGCCCTCTCCTCCCAAGAGAAGAGCTTGTTTGTTGGAGGCTCTTCTGGGCGATACCTGGTGCCACAGCTCCAGCTCAGCCCGTCTCTGGAGCTGAGGTGGAGCTTAGCAAGTTTCATGGTTCTCCACCACTTCCTCTCGCTGAGGACCTTCTCAGCTGGTGGTTTCTGCTCCACCTTCCAAGTTGAGCAGGTGATACTTCTGCATTCCTGCCACCAGTGTATCTGCAGAAAGAGTCTTCTCTACTGTTTTATATTAGATTGTAGAAAATTAGGATTTTTGGTTGATGTCTTAGATGTTGTTGACTAAGAGCAGGTTTTTCTTTAATAACATAGAGAGATTCGATGAGAAGAGCAAATGTATTATTTTATGAGCTACTTCCACTACTATTATATACACATACTTCCATATTGTCTTAGATTGCAAGCTGCATTTATTGCATCGTTCATAGAAAGTCATATTTGTGAGGAGGAAAACTCCAATAAGGTCATTTTCTTTAATGACCATTACAACAGAAGGAGGCGATGAACAAACAGATTTATATAAAAATGTGTGAAAACTTATGGATGGAAACCTTTTTAAAATGGTTGCATTGTGTAGAATCGGTGTAGAATCAACTTGTTGACTTCTGATTTGGACTCCAATGGAAGTGAGGTGCAACAATTGTGGATGCTGAAAGCTTCAGATCTTCATGAAGGTTTCTGTGGTTGGACTGACCTGCTGCCCCTTTAAGAGGGAGGCAGGTTTGGGCTTCTGGCTGGAATGAAGCCACCTCAGATGAGAATGACTGCAGGCTTTCGGTACCAAGGTTTAACAGGGCGCTCACTTCACACTTGGGCTTTTCTCTTTTTTGGGATGGCTTTTCTCAGTAGAGAAGGGGCATGGCACACTGCAGCAGCTTTCTTTTTGGGGTTTCTAGTTTTCCTTCTGATCTTTAAAAGACAGGAAGAACCATTTTTGATTGGTCTGAATGTTTGGGCGGTTTTGTGGCCAGCCTAAAATAAAACAAGACAAATCTACAACTGATACTTCCTTTCTAGTCATTGATGACCGTCCTCACATGGGACAGATTTCCACAACCAATTTAATACTGCAAATCTGTCCTGTGTGGTCTTTTTTCTGAGAACTGTAACACTACGTTTATAACAAAGATCAAACATGGAAACAGTTATTGTCTAACTAGTGACACCTGGGAAAGTACTGGATCATCTCTGACTGACCTGAGAGTCTCCAGCTCACAGAGAGGATCCTGGAGAGCACCACAGAGCTGCTTCACTGCTGGACCCTGCAGCTGGTTCCCACGCAGGTCCAGAACCCTCAGATGGGAGGGATTGGACCTCAGCGCCGAGGCCAGAGAGCCACAGCTGATCTCTGATAAACTGCAGTCCCACAGCCTGGAAAAGGAATAAATGGGGCAAATAAAAACACATTTCTAAATCTGAAAATGAAGAGAAAAGCAGAAAATGTAAAGAAATTTAGAAAAGACCAACAGAGGCCTCCTGACCTGAGCGTCTCCAGTCTGCAGTTTGGATGCATCATTGCAGAAGACAGTAACTTTACTCCGGCATCTGTCAGGCTTTGGTTCCATCTTAAGCTCAGCTCCCGTAGATGAGAAGGGTTTGACGTCATTGCTGAGGCCACAACTTCCCAATCACTCGTTGAAAGAACACTACCAGACAGTCTGTTGTGTATGAAACAAAAATAGTGAGTCAAACTTTGGGATTTCTCATCAACTTATCTGAGAATCTACCTCAACACAAATGTAGCTCATTTCCTGGAAAAGCTAAATTCAACACCGTAGAGCAACAGTTTGAACGACCATCAGATCTGAAATGCAACTGAATTATTCTCAACATTTGTCTTATTTTAGAACAACTCATAATTACTCAATATTTAAAATGATAGTAGCAAATGGTTTAAAGAAACGTGCATCTTTTTATCTGTCTATCGGCTCTTTGGATATTTTGCATTTCATCCAATGTGTACGATGGTGCGTCAAGTCTTAATTCAGCGATCCGATCGATGACATCAGAGTCTCTGGTTGCATCGATTGCCCTCAGCTTCTGTTCTATCTGCCTGTTTCCCTTCAAATCATTTTCACTGCACCTTTTGTTGCTAGTGATGAAGTTGCCACCTAACGGGTGTGGAAAGGGTCAAACAACTTTGTGGGTCACATAAAGGCTCCAAACGGAACCGCCACAAAGACCTAAAACACCCATTTAAACCAACGAGGCCGGCTGTTGTTACGTTGAACTAATGAAGCAAAATAGTCACGTGTCATTAGTTAAAATGTGTTTTTCTGTTGTTAGAATACGATGTATACAAACAAACAAAAGTGATTTAATGACATGACAGTAATTTCATGATAGTCAGTTAACTTGTGGCTCCTATTATTCCTGCCTTATGTTGGTTTGTCTGGATTGACCTTTGAACTTATATCCAGCCAGTGTTGAACATTTCTGGATGAATTGTTGTTGTTTTTAATTTATGGACGCTGCAGTGGAGATAAAGAATTGAAGGAATGACCACTGGAGGGGGTATTGCTACCTGACATGATCCACTCGCTTGATTTAAACGCCGATGTCCGGCCCCAAAAATCTTTACTTACACGACCTTCCTGCAGTTCCTCACAGCTGGAATCAGGCGACGTCGTCCCTCCTCTGAGGTTTTGTACTGCTGCAGGTTCAGCTCATCCAGAACCTCCTCTGACATCTGCAGCAGGTAGGCCAGAGCTGAACAGTGGATCTCTGACAGTCTCCTCTCTGATTTCTCCCCTGACTTCAGGAACTCTTGGATCTCCTGATGGACTGACTGATCCTTCATCTCCATCAGACAGTGGAAGATGTTGATGCTTCTGTCTGGGGAGAATCCATCACTGTTCACCTTCTTCAGGTTGTTGAGGACCTTCTGGATGGTTTCTGGGTGGCTGTTCCTCTGATCCAACAGTCCACCCAAGATCCTCTGATTGGACTCCAGAGAGAGACCATGAAGGAAGCGAACAAACAAGTCCAGGTGGCCATTTTTACTTTCAAGAGATTTCATTAGTGCTCTCGTGAGGAAGTCATCAAGAGATTTGACTGGATCGTTATTAAACAACCCAACAAACCAGGAAAAGGGGTTTGGTTGCAAATATTTTAGGAGAGACTCCATAATCCTTTTATTGATGGCGTAACAGTGGAACATGTAGACGGCAGCCAGAAACTCCTGAACGCTCAGATGAACAAAGCAGTAGACTGATTTCTGGAAGATCACACTCTCTCTCTTGAAGATCTCTGTACAAACTCCTGAGTACACCGACACCTCGGAGACGTCCAGTCCACATCGCTCCAGGTCTTCAGAGTAGAACATGATGTTTCCTTTCTCCAGATGTTCAAACGCCAGCCGACCCAACTTCAGAAGGAGTTCTTTA
Organism: Takifugu rubripes; assembly: GCF_901000725.2. Taxonomy (NCBI): domain Eukaryota; kingdom Metazoa; phylum Chordata; class Actinopteri; order Tetraodontiformes; family Tetraodontidae; genus Takifugu; species Takifugu rubripes. Next base: position 39,029 of record NW_021821633.1, on the reverse strand, counting down.
TCAGCCTCAGTCAGTTCCTCTGGTCTCTGCTTTCCTCCATACTTCTGCTTCTTCCTCTTTATCTGAACCATCAGGAAGTGTGAGTAGAGGTCAGTCAGGGTTTGGGGCAGCTCTTCTCTCTGGTCTCTGGTCATCATGTCCTCCAGAACTATAGCAGTGATCCAGCAGAAAACTGGGATCAGACACATGATGTGGAGGCTCCTGGAGGCCTTGATGTGTGAGATGATTCTCTTGGACAGATCTTCATCTCTGAACCTCCTCCTGAAGTACTCCTCCTTCTGGGAGTCAGTGAAGCCTCGTACTTCTGTGATCCTGTCAACACACGAGGGAGGAATCTGATAGGCTGCTGCAGGTCTGGAGGTGATCCAGATGAGAGCTGAGGGAAGCAGGTTCCCCTGGATGAGGTTCACCAGGAGCAGGTCAACGGACGATACTTGTGTGACATCAGAGATGAGCTGATGCTTGTTGAAACCCAGTGAAAATCTGCTTTCATCCAGGCCATCAAAGATGAACAGAAGTTTCCAGACAGTCAGATCTTCTGCTCTGATCTTCTGTAATGTTGGATGGAAAACATGAAGCAGTGAGAGAAGACTGTGCTGCTCATCTCTGATCAAGTTCAGCTCCCTGCATGAGAGCGGAAGCACCAGACTGATGTCTTGGTTCTCCAAACCTTCTGCCCAGTCCAGACTGAACTTCTGCACTGAGAAGGTTTTTCCAACGCCGGCGACACCGTTGGTCAGAACCACTCTGATGTGTCTCTGTTGCTCAGATGAGACTTTGAAGATGTCCTGGCACTTGACTGGAGTGTCCTGGATGTTCTTCTTGGAGGTTATCTCAAGCTGTCTCACCTCATGTTGTGTGTCCACCTCCTCACTTTGTCCCTCAGTGATGTAGAGCTCAGTGTAGATCGTGTTCAGCAGGGTTCCACTTCCTGCTTCATGAGTTCCTTCAGTCACATGTTCACATCTTCTCTTCAGACTCATCTTATGACCTTCTATCACCTCCTGCAGTTCACCACCCTCTGAAACAAACAATCTTTTAAATCCTTTTACAATTGTCATCTACAGCAGTAACACAGATGTCCTCAACTGGAAAATATTCTGTCATGTTTGAATGATAGAAGCAACAGTCGGGTCATGACCCATCTCACTGTCAGTTTAAATGTTATGTCTTCTTATCTACACCTATTCTTTTATTTCATTGGCTTTCAATCTAATTTAGTCTATAACAACCATTTCCATGTCTTCCAAGAGTTTGCTTGGACTAAACAGCTGGTAAAAGCTGGATGATATTTAGAAAAACACATCAAACCTTCTCCAAACACATCATACTCAGCAGACCCATTGTCCTGTAAAGGTCACCTGCCTTCAGCTCTTTAACACTTTCCAGAACTAAATGACTAAATGTTGCTAAATACTGTCTAAGCATTTAGGAAGGTCTGAAGAGGGTCCAGGGGTTCCAGTGGAACCAAACAAGTGCTCTCTGGATCTTCTCTTGCACATTGTAAATACACAAGTTGTTCCTTTATTCCGACCCAAAAGTATCTTATAAATACAAATGTACGAGCTTACGTGAGACGCTGTTGTTCAGGTCGGCGGTCTGCAGTTCAGTTCTCCGTTTGTTTTCACCCTCGGGACAGGAGGAATCTCCAATGGAAGCAGACCGTTTCTGATAGCTGTCAACAATGGGAATAGTGGTTATACATGTCTACTGGGCGTTAGCAACGCCTAAGAAAGGCTGCGTTCACTTCTACTTTCAGTTTGCTCTGACAGCTGAAGATTGAATGAACACTGAGCAAAAAATATAAAGTTATTTAGGTTCTAACAAGCTCGTTTAGTTGGAGAAAAGTGTATTTGATCTAAGTGTTTAGTGGCTTTTCTTCATTGTGAATTTATGTTAAAAATAAAAGTGCCAAATCAGGAATATAAACTCATAGAATAGAACAAAAGTTCTCCATTTATGCTCCAAATACAGTCGTCTGGTCTCTGAAACTGATCATTAAATAGCACAGAGGTCACGCGTATTCAAAATCTTATTTCAACCATTTAGAAATGACTGATATTGTTGTCTATGGGTTTATTAGAACCAGGAGCCTTATAAATAGACTTTTTAATGAATTTTCATGACATGTGGTGGAACAGTGTGGCAGAACAAGCTGCACAGACCTGCCATGTCTTACCCATCCGCATCTAAATGGAGAGCTGTAGCACTCTGCAATGATGGATATTGTTGGGAAACTTTAAAATATATGCCTAGGAATTTTTGTGAGATGATGTTAACCCATGTAGGAGAAATGACCAGTTAAAAACAGAAGCAATTTTCAGTTTTAAAAGATTTACCACACTAAAATTAACATGGGAGTTAATGGGAGCGAACGCCTGACATGTTAGTGCACCGTTTCATTAATTTCATTTTTCACGATAGTAGAGGCTAATACCCACAAAATGGTGTTTTGTATGGTTGTGAAATGTTCTAAGGCAGAGTTATGTGGTTCAGAAAACCTTACTTTAAAGGTGAGCCTTGAGGTCTGATACCAAAGATTAAAGGGTGCCACACAAACACATCATCACGCTTTAGTTTTCTTACATTTCCTCTGAACTTCTGAAGTTTATTATTTCCTCTTTGGACCGGTCACTCTTCAGGGACACACAGCTGGGCACTGTGGACTCTGCTCTGTCCTCGTCCATCCTGAGGAAACATCAGAAATACTGATGAGACTGTGATGAAGGTAAATAATCTGTAGAGGTTGTAGTTAAATAATCCCAATTCACTGCATTTTTATCAAACAGGAACATTTCTAATCCATTCTGGATAACAACTGAATCAATAAATCAATGATGTCTCTGTATAATTTTCATGTTTTCAGAGTTTAAGCTGCTTTTTTAACTGTTCCCTGCAGTGAGAAAAGAACTGGCACCTTTTCCAGCCCCTCATCCTGCAGCACTGAATGTGCTCTAAAGTTCTTTCCAGAGCAAACGTCTCTGCACTTGCAGCAACATGTTGTAGTCATGGATCCGTGAGGAGAACCGGATACAGGAAACGCCCCCACTTTGATCCCAAAACCCAACTGGTGGCCAACGGTGGTCCTGCAACGACGGGGACGCTGGTCCATCGGGCCCACAACACTGGTTTTCCACAGGCCAACATGGTGAAAGGACTGTCTTCAGCTCAGCCACTAAATTATCTGGTGCTACATAAACATGCTAGTCAGGACTTTTTAACTTCCCTCCTTTGTTCCCCTCTTCAATTATTTCTATGATCCAAGTCCTCAAAGATCACTGCTCTATTTAAAATAGATGAAAGAAATGACACCCACTCCTGCATTTCTTTCACAGTGGTTCCACAACATAGAACAATAAACCACTGGGAGAAAACGTGCAACATGAACCCAAAATCCTGTTGGTGTCCTGTGATCCTGTGTGGATTTAGTTAGTTTATTGTCTTAGATTGGTCCGGCTGAGAGATGCTAACTTGCCCACGATTAGATGTTGTTTGACAGGTAATATCAAAATATCCAGCTGTGACCTGGACTGTTGAACAGCTCTGATAACTCTAAGAGCTTTTCACCTGCCACAAAAATGTCGCTCTTCCTGCTTCGTCTGAACAGAATACTTTCACTTTTAAAACCTAATCAACAGCTTTATGGCGTATATATTACTACCATTAAAGCGTTCTGGGAGGGTTTAAAGTTCTTTTAGGATCATTAGCAAAGAGCAGAAACATAAACTAAACTTCACTTAGAAAGACTATTCAACTATAACTAAAGCCAGACTATAAGAAAGTTAAATAAGACCGATTCATTTATAATGTATAACGATATTTTGTGCTAATACTAAATATGTCTAGTTGAATCAAATCTTGATTTTATCTCCAAACACAACTGTCAATTCTTTTCAGTAATACTCTTCGTTTACTCACCTTGTCGGTCTTCAGTCTTCCTGCTTAGTCTGAAAGGAATACTTTTAAAAACTGGTTTGTTGGGTTCCCAGTTTCTGGGACCGTTGTTGCTGGTGTCTACCTGCAGGGGGCGTGGAGGAGCCGCTCATCAGCCACAGTGGCCCCGCAGACACACGCACCTGCGGTCTCTCTTCAATCTCCCGTTAGATTTAAGGACAGAACTCCCGTCTGCCAGCGGCGGAGTGTTTTCGGCCTCATCGCCAAACCCTGACTTCTGTGGCTTGACTATTTTTGAGAGTTTTCCTCGCGGACTTGTTTTGGACTCTCTCGAGGTCTCTCCGCGTCTCTGTGAACGCGGACCGAACTGTTCTTGTTCACTTTAAAATAAAGACGCTTTTCGGACACCATTCTCCACCATTATTCAACCTCGTTAATTAAATAAGATTTATGATGCTTGACAGATTTGAAAGACTTGTAAAAGCAGCATATTTCTGCAGCCCTGGAGTCCAGGAGGAGCAGCAGAGGTCAGAATGTGTCGGAGCGCGTTTAACTATTGTCTGTAGTTCCACGCGTGTCCACCGGGTGGCGGTAAAGCACCACATGATATTTCTCCTTTTTGGAACTTCTTCAGCTGCGTTGAGCTTTAAATCTTCACCTGTCGCTCCCTTTAAGCTCTAAACTTTGCGGTTCGATGTGTAGTTTGTTGGTTTGAATATTTTTGATGAATTCTGATGATGATGAGTGAAACTGTCAATGACCAATAGAAAGTTCGTCCATTGTTCTACTGCGTCACACATTTTCATTATTTATTGTCATTTTTGGGTCTAAACTGGACCAGTTCTGTGAGCTGTTTTGCTTTTTCTGTGGACCAGATGTTCCAGGCAGGTTCCATCATCGGACACAGGCGGAGACGGGTCACGTGACAACAGTCAGCCTTTAGTTCTTTATTACAGGAGGATCTGGTTTATATACAGACACGTATCTGCAAAATACTAAAAAGTCTATGAACCCAAAGTACTAAAAAGTCTACATCCACGCACACGCGTGTATTAAGTGTTTATACACACGTGTGCGCGTACGTGCACACTGTATATTTATCTAATAACTGTTAGTTTCTAAAACAGCAAAGTAGAGTCACTGAGGCACGGCTTCACCTCCTTTACACCGAGGTTTCCCTGAGCAGGTGTGATGAACTGTTGCAGGAGGAAAAGCATGGAACATGTTAATAACCGGACACAACAACACTCAGGTTTATTGTCTGACGGCATCAGTGTCTCTGGTTGCATCTGTCTGAGGAGCATTGTGAAACCAGGAGCAGTGTAAATGAGGGGGGGGGGGGGGGCAGTGAGTGGATGCTGCATTCATCAAACACACAATAGTCAGAAGAGAAGAAGGAAGAACAGAAGCCCGTGTTCCTCAGTGTTGGTGTGGAGACGCCTGTTTGGAGGAGCAGGAAGCAGGCTGGACTCTTCCAGCTGGCTTTAATGCCACTTCTCTTCTGAGAACCTCCCAGCAGCTTTCTCTCCACCATCTTTTTACGCTGAAGGTTTTTGATCATTTCAGGTCAGATGTTCTTGGACTGAGGTTAAACATGTTTGTTCTTGTGCTCGGAGCGAACCGACGATCCTCTAAAGTCAGGCATCCTAAAGGTGGATGTTTTCTGAGGCCTGGAGGCTTTAAAGTGGCGCTTTTACCCACTTGTCCTCGTTCTGTTGGAAACTTGATCCAAAAACCTTTTCTGGAGCTTCATGTTCTGCTTTTTTGAAGGAATGAAATGGTTTCATCAGCGCTGCCGGGGGCTGAGCAGGCTTCATAAATCTGAAGCTCTGAGATCCTTTAAAGATCTCCTGGAATCAGCAGATGGGGGTTTGATCAAAAACTGTAAGAATCAGTCAAGCTATCAAATCTTGACTCAGTCCAAGCGTGAACCAGTCCATCCAGAGCTGATTATGGCTCAGCCAGGAGGAAAGCACGGCCTGGGGGGGTTCATATGGAGCAGGCCCACTCTGGCTCTATTGCTACTGAAAACAGCCCTTCAGCACAGCAGCCTGGAATACAGTTCTGGAGAACACCTGTTCCCAACAGAACCTGTTTAAAACGGGACCAGTAAAGATGCCCGGCGTGACCACGACCACGGGGAGAGGGGGGGGGGGGCAGAGACAGGCGGTAACGCCGCTGCCCACCGATTCACCTGGAAACAACAAAAACCCCAGCAGCTTGGACCCAATATGGCAGCGTGTTCCTCAGAAACGCTCCTCAAACTCTCCCCACAGCTTCATTGCTAAACAGGATTTGGGTTTTTTTGTCCGTGCTAAATGGAAAGTGTTTGTCCTTTGGTGGTCCAACAGGACCACGACTTGGATGGATGGATGATTTGATGTTATTGAGAAGAAAAACAGCTGAAAATGGAAGCAGAGATGTTTCAGAGCACCAGAGTTCAGAAAGAGTTTCTAATCAAACACTGCCTGTTGGGAATGATGAATGGATGCATTTTTATCTAATTTAGACTAATTTAGACTAATTTTAACATCCTTTATGCCAGTTCCATAGAGCGTGCACACACACACTAGCAAAGATGATATCCAAACAGCCAAATAAATGGGAGTCAAAAGAAATCATTTAAAGCACATATGTCAGAGTCAAGGTCGAGGGTTTTCTCTGGCCCCCGGGATGATATTGATTTATTATTAGAACCGGCCCACAGGCCGCAGATGTTTTACACAGGCCAATACTACATTTCCCACAATGCAACGGTGACAGTCTGAGCGGGAGGTGGCTTCATTTCATTATCTATCAGTAGTCATTAGCATAACAGCAAAAGTTAACTTTCAGATACCCATAAAATGGCAAAAGGGAAGGTGGACACTGAGAACCGGGGGTTCAAACAAGGTGGGAGTGGGAGCACATGTTCACGGAGGCAGCTGGGAAACCTGGGTGTCTTCTGTGTGGAGAAAGGGTGGCGGTAATGAAAGAATATCATCTGAGACGGCATCATGAAGCTAAACACGCAGACAAAGACAAGAATATGGACATGGAACAAAAGCTACAGAAGGTTGAGGAGTTAAAACCAGGCCTCAAATCTGGACAGGCTCTGTTCAGAAAAGCCAAATCTCAAAGCGAGGCTGCTGTCAAGGCCAGTTTGATTCTGGCAGAAGAGATCGCTCAATCAGCCCGGCCATTTCCAGAGGGGGATTCCATCAAACACTGCATGCTTAACGTTTGTGAGCAAGTTTGCCCAGACAAAAGGCAACTCTTTTGAAACGGGAGCCTGAGCAGAAACACCATTGTTGTCCCTCAATCTAAAAGAGCAGCTGGAGAAAAAGGGGAAAGATTTCATGGCATCTTCCCTGGCTGTGGATGAGAGCAGCGACATTAGAGGGGACTCCAGCCTCAACGTGACAGAGGAGTTCCTGGCGTTACGTCCTGTGCACGGCACAACCACAGGACAGGATTTGTATGAAGAGGTGTCCAGATGTGGAAATGAGATGGAGCTGCCTCGGGAAAAACTGGTGGGTTGGACAACAGACGGAGCAGCTGCCATGTGTGGACACAGGAGTGGACTGGTGGCCAAGATACGGGAGAAGATGCAGGAGGAAAACGTTACGCTGAACTGACAGCTCATCATTGCATCATACACCTGGAATCGTTGTGTGCTGAAGCCCCCCCCCAACACACACACACACACACACCTATCCTGCCTCTTCTACCCTGTCCTCCTCTCCTTTCTGATATGGATCATGTCAGCAAGTGGGAGGGGGACTGGGGACTAACATGCGCCTTGGTGCCTCGCCTCATCTCTCATACAAAGCTACACTGACGGTGGTCTGTGTAGTGAGAGACTGGGAGTACAGCTCTCATTCCCCTAACCCTAACCCCCCCCCCAACATGTTTTTAAAGGTCTGCTGAAGTCACAGTTATCAAGATTTCACAGAATCTGCATTCACCAGGGAGACTTCATGGAGGCCACCAGGACATTTTTCTGGGCCCTCTCCACTAGAGGACACTCATGCTCCTTCTGGAGAAAGGCCCTTAAGGAGCTCCTTGAGACCGGGACTATCTGTTTCTCCTCCATGATTCCCCTGGTGACCACATACTTCCGTCCAGCGACATTATTAAAGGGTCTAAAAGCCTTGAGCATCCACTCCAGCTTCTCTGACTGTCGAATCATTGCGGCCTACAGAAAAATATCAAATGTTCCAAGACCTGTTGGTCAAGCCTCTCTGTGCTGCAAGGCCCAGAAGCTGCAGGGATTTCTACAGACAGAGTGGATACGGAGCCAGGTCAATAAGGTTTTTGAGGGAGAAGCTACGGGGTGGCCCCACATTAGTAATGGTGTGTAGTTGATCACCTGCGGTGCATCTGGCCTCCAGTATGTGTGAGAAACTAAAATACTCTACTGCTGCATGTCACTCAGCACCAGTGCAATATTGGAGGACAAAAGGAGACCCACACTCCTCTAGTCAACTCCTTTCTGAGACATAGGCGGCCATCACTGTAGGTGGTCAGGCACGTGGCGGTGCACGACGGCCGGACCTTCTGTCACCCCGGTGCCCCCCGTGTTGCGGAGGTTCCATCCTCGGCCCTGCAGCTGAGTGCACAGCACCCCTCGGCCTCCACGCTGGTTCTGGAGGCCGGCATCAACAACCTCAAATTCCAGCAGTCGGAGGTTCTGAAGCAGGACTTCATCTCCCTGGTGGACCGTCTGCTGGACACGGGGAAGCGGCTCATTATCTCGGGCCCGCTTCCCCCACCTCGCTACGGTGACGTCATCACCAGCCGCCCCTGTGGCTGAAGGGGTGCTGCTTGGGCAACAGTAGCCCCTTCGTTGACAAGTTTGCTGCCTTTTTAAATAGACCCCATCTTTTTAAACGGGACGGCCTCCACCCAAACCATGAGGGGTCCCGGCTTCTATCTGTGAACACTGACCTGACTGTCCGTTCCTGCACTACATCCACCTCCTGACTATTGGTTAAAGCACATGCACGCCACCACTCTGCCCCCCACTCACACTCACATCTACGCTCACCCCCCCACGCTGCACCATACATGCCCCTCCACCACTACTCCCATGTCTGCCATCAACATCTCAGCTCATTCACTCCATTGACACCATCATTTCATACGGACAGAATCCCAGGACTGTTCCCAGATGCAACAGTGCTTTAATTGTTCCTATAAAAAGACAGGATGAGCGCACGTTCAGCACGGACATAAAGATGCTGTGCTGAACGTGCACTCTCTTTTAAACACATCTGTTATAGTAAATGACTTAATTTTAGACAGAAACCTCGATGGTATTCTCCTCACTGAGACATGGCTCTGATGCACCTGCTGTTCTCACAGAGGCTTGGGGGGGGGGGGGGGGGGCAGGAAAGGAGGTGGAACCACCTCAATAACAAGGACCCAATTGTCTTCACGCGAGGTCTCTTTTAATACGTTTCCATCATTTGAGCATCATGCCTTTGTTTTTAGCAGCCCTCCTATTTCAGGCATAACAGTTTACAGACCTCCCCAATACTCCACCTCTTTTATCAACCAATTCTCAGAATTTTTATCAATCATTTATGCTAAATACAACAGGATTCTAATAACTGGTGATTTTAATCTACACATCAACAACGCCTCAGACCCAGTGTCCAGAGAATGTTTAAACCTCCTTCACAGTTTGGATTTTAAACAACCGACCCACAGCAGAGGGTCCCCTGGACCTGGTCATAGCCTACGGCCTGTCTGTAGGTGGGTCCCCTGGACCTGGTCATAGCCTACGGCCTGTCTGTAGGTGGGTCCCCTGGACCTGGTCATAGCCTACGGCCTGTCTGTAGGTGGGTCCCCTGGACCTGGTCATAACCTACGGCCTGTCCGTGGGTGGGTCCTCTGGACCTGGTCATAACCTATGGCCTGTCTGTAGGTGGGTCCCCTGGACCTGGTCATAACCTACGGCCTGTCTGTAGGTGGGTCCCCTGGACCTGGTCATAGCCTACGGCCTGTCTGTAGGTGGGTCCCCTGGACCTGGTCATAACCTACGGCCTGTCCGTGGGTGGGTCCTCTGGACCTGGTCATAACCTATGGCCTGTCTGTAGGTGGGTCCCCTGGACCTGGTCATAACCTATGGCCTGTCTGTAGGTGGGTCCCCTGGACCTGGTCATAACCTATGGCCTGTCTGTGGGTGGGTCCCCTGGACCTGGTCATAACCTACGGCCTGTCTGTAGGTGGGTCCCCTGGACCTGGTCATAACCTATGGCCTGTCTGTAGGTGGGTCCCCTGGACCTGGTCATAACCTATGGCCTGTCTGTGGGTGGGTCCCCTGGACCTGGTCATAACCTATGGCCTGTCTGTGGGTGGGTCCCCTGGACCTGGTCATAACCTACGGCCTGTCTGTAGGTGGGTCCCCTGGACCTGGTCATAACCTACGGCCTGTCCGTGGGTGGGTCCCCTGGACCTGGTCATAACCTATGGCCTGTCCGTAGGTGGGTCCCCTGGACCTGGTCATAACCTACGGCCTGTCTGTAGGTGGGTCCCCTGGACCTGGTCATAACCTACGGCCTGTCCGTAGGTGGGTCCCCTGGACCTGGTCATAACCTACGGCCTGTCCGTGGGTGGGTCCCCTGGACCTGGGGGCCCCTGTGGGAACGGTGAGGAGACGCTACCTGACTCCTGAAGTGGCTGCAAATTTTATCCAGATCTTACAGAGCACTCCTGCAGAAATTTTACCAGCATCGTGTGATTTTATTGTTGACACTTTTAACAATAAATTAAAGTCAACGCTGGATTCTGTGGCTCCACTTGTCACAAAAACTGTAAGAACAAAACTTGCACCACCGTGGAGAAATGAAGAAATTAGCAAACTGAAAAGAACCTGCAGGAGTGCTGAGAGGAGGTGGAGGAAATCCAAGCTGACCATTCACAAAGAAATATTTTATCAACACCTCAAAACCTACAACAACACAATCAAGCAAGCAAGAACTTCTCATTTCAAAAAACTAATCTCAACAATAAAAACAACCCCAAATTTCTATTCCACACAATTGAGCTTTTAACCAACGGTAATTTTAACAGGTGTCCCACAACAACGACTGACACCCTCTGCGAGACCTTTGCAGACCACTTCAGGAGTAAAATCGATAATATTAGATCCAGTCTTTTATCCCAACAAATTTTAATCACCAACACTCCTGGATCATTGCATCACCTGAGGAGACACTGGAGAGTTTTGTCCTGGTTGATGCGAGGACACTTGGTTGAGTTTTCTCCCCAGTAAGGCCCATAACCTGCCTTTTAGACCCAATTCCCACACCGTTTTTCAAAACATTTTATGGATTCTTTGAGGAACATCTTCTATATATGGTGAATTGCTCTCTTCAGACGGGTGTCTTCCCCACCTCCTCCGGTGGTGAAGCCCCTTCTGAAGAAGAGCAATCTAGACCACAGCGTTTTAAATAACTATCGGCCTGTATCCAACTTACCGTTTTTAAGTAAAATATTAGAAAAACTTGTTTTTAACCAAGTGTGACACATCCAGCAACGCACCTCACAGACCAGAGTTCATGAGAAGAAAACATCTTCCTCACGCAGGAGGAAGAGGAGAAGCTGAAAGAGCTTCCCCCTGAATTATGGTCGGAAGGACCTGCGGATGTAGGTCTTATAAAAGGAGCAGAACCTGTAAAAATAATCCCTAAATCAGATTATAGACCATTTCAGAGGCAATATCCCCTTAAGACTGATGCACAGGAGGGTATTGTTCCGATATTTAACTCACTGCTTAAAGCAGGAGTCATCAGAGAGTGTCCTGAGTCTCCTGTAAATACACCCCTATTTCCAGTAAGGAAGTCACCACCATCTACCGGCTGGCGGATGGTGCAGGACCTGCAAGCTGTAAACGCTGCAGTGGTCCCTAGGTCTCCTTTAGTCGCAGATCCATACACCCTGCTGAATGACTTAAACCCTGAACATCAGTGGTACACGGTGATCGATGTATCCAATGCATTTTTCTCTGTACCAGTACATCCAGACAGCCAGTTTTGGTTTGCATTTACGTTTCAAGGACGGAGGTACACCTGGACAAGGTTACCTCAGGGCTACTGTGAGAGTAGCTAAGTTTAAACCTCCGTGTGGAAGTCAGATCCTCGTTTACGTGGATGACATCCTCATGGCGTCAAAAACAGAGGCAGATTGTTGGTCAGACACGCTAGCATTGCTACACTGGCTAGCCTCACAAGGCCATAAATTAAGCAAAAGCAAACTGCAACTGGTGAAGCAGGAAGTGATTTATCTGGGCCATGTTTTGACACATAATGGTAAAGCTATTCTCGAGTCGAGGAAAACAGCAGTGCTTGAAGCCCCAAAACCAAAAACAAAGAAGCAGATGATGTCATTCTTAGGACTAGTGAATTTTTGCAGATCATGGATCTTAGATTATGTGAAAATAACTGCCCCTTTACAAGCATTGATGTATGATAATCCCTTAGCCATGTATGATAATCCCTTAGCCATTGATGTATGATAATCCCTTAGCCCCTTAGCAATGACTGATGTGTTAACATGGACCCCTGAAGCTGAAGAAGCATTTACACACACAAAGCAGGCCCTTGTAGGTGCTGGAGTGTTAAAGCTGCCAGACTATCAGAAGCCTTTTGAGCAGGTCGTGGATTGCAAGGGTGATTTTATGACTTCAGTTTTGTTGCAGAAGCACGGAGATAAGAGGCAGCCAGTGGCCTACTACTCCCACAAGCTAGACCCCGTAGTTTGTGCACTCCCACCATGCGTTAAAGCAGTGGTGGCAGCATCTGAGGCAGTAAAAGCCTCCGCAGGAGTGGTGCTATATCATGAGCTAACTTTGCTAGTTCCACATGCAGTGTCAATACTGCTGCTACAGAGTAAGATAGCATTCCTGTCGCCAGCACGTCATCTTTCCTGTATGGCAGTGTTGCTGTCTCAGCCGAATCTGACGATTCGTCGCTGTACGACCTTAAACCCAGCAACGCTGCTACCCACCGCAGAAGAGGGACACCAGCACAACTGCCTGGATGAGGTCTCCACCAAGGTCCTGCCGCAACCAGATCTTAGTGATGTCACGTTGACTACAGGACAGACACTCTTTGTGGATGGATCATCGAGAAAGGATGACTGTGGACGCACTAGAACCGCCTATGCAGTAGTTACAGCAACTGAGGTGGTGGAGGCGAAATCACTTCCCTCCTCCTATTCTGCTCAAGCTGCAGAACTCGTCGCACTCACACGTGCCTGTGAACTAAGCAAAGGACAAGATGTTACCATTTATACAGATAGTCAAACAAACATAGTGACCTCTGCCAAGGTGGTTATATGATATTTATAATAAATTATGAAGGGATTTCAATGGAATTTTTAGGAAATTTTGATAATGGGCAACAGATGTCATTCACTTTTGCTGATGTTCTGGATTCTGGAGGGACTTTGGCCTTTGATCTTCAAAGATCATGGGGGAGGGCAAGAAATTTGGATCATAAAGCAACCTACTATATTGTGCATAATATATATATAAATATTGCATTACTACTGCCTATGTATGCTACGCTACGGCTGTAGGTCATGATATGTGGGGAAATTAGCTGCTTTTATGTTTGGCACTCTATTAAAGGAAGAAAACTCCGATTTCTCTATCCAAGGTACTCTTATCTTCTAACCAGAATCATGGTCTTTAGTCTGCCACCTCAGTCAGTGAGGCTAATCCTCAAATATAACATGAGCAATATATGGTGTCTTATTTAAAGTACCATAATTTCCGGACTATAGAGCAACCTGATTAAAAGCCGCATAATCTAATTGCCGCACCTGTCTATAAGACACATTGAAACACAGGTCGCGGAAGAACTCGGACGCAGACTTCCGCCTGCTTAAAGCTCCATTTTATACGGTGGCCGAGAGGTGCAAAACACTTTAACAATCGGATGAAACAAATTTACGGATGAAACAAATTTACAAATGACGAAACACTTTAACAAGCGGCTGAAACAAATTTACAAGTAACGAAACACTTTTACAAGCGGCGGAAACAAATTTACAAGTAGGATTTTCTACCGGAAAGGGAATTACCGACCCTTGGTACGTTTGGGCCAATGGATGCGTTCCGTCGGTACAGTTGGGCCAATGGATGCGTTCCGTCGGTACAGTTGGTAATACCCTTTCCGTAAGAAAAAGCAGCCGGCAGAAAACAAATTTACAAGTTACTTTTCTTACGGAAAGGGTATTACCAACTTACTCTTTCATCCGGAAAGGGAATTATCATCATTTGAATCGAAAGCGGGTAAGGACTTCATCGTGACGCAGGATGGACGACATGCAAGTGGCCTTTTGCCCGTTTTGTGGCAAACATTTGAGCAGGTTGACGCCGATTTGTGGTTTCTGTGGTCGGTCTTTGGCGTTTTTAAATGCCGCAGCACAGACTGAAGAACCAGCCGTACCGGGGACGTCTCAACAGCCTGTTACTGCTAAGCAAAGTAAGTGTAGCATAGCCGTCGCTATCTGAAGTACGTACAACGTGAATCAGCTGTACCATTGGTTAGCGGCTGCTAACTTTCTAACTGAAGAAAAGACATTGTGGCAGACTACGTCCGATGGTATGTTATTGACCTCAACTCATCTGTAATTGACAGGTAAGTTAAATTTTCATTTGTTTTTTGTCGTTCCACCCACCCCCCAAAAATGAAATTTGCTTGAAATGTCTCATGGCATGTCCTGTATATCTATGGTGTTACAACTGCTTGCCTATATGATGTCTGTCTCTCCATTCTCTGCCTTATGCTAATCTATAAATACTCAATATCACAAACAAATATAACCTTATAAACTTATAAAATATATAAACTTAAGATAATACAATTTAGATAGTTTAATTGGTTGTTGCTGTTGGCACTACACAGCAGTGAAAGTGTTTGTGTTCACTTTGTAGATTCAAAGATGGCCTTTCAGCCCTTCAGTTTCTGACAGCACTACAGCAACACCCTTCTTTGCTGACCCCAGTTCTCTGCCACTCTGAAAAGCGACTAAAACCAGAGGATTGAGTCCTGGTGGTCCATATTCAGAAAGGGGAGGTAAATGGCCTTCATCAAGTAATTTGCCTTTTATTTCACTCATTCACTTATACATATGTATATGCTTAAAATTATCATTTATTTTACCAATTTCCATAGGAGTCAGTTCTGGATGGAGCTATTTGCAGACCTTAGAGACGCCGGATACTTCAACGGGAGTCATGAGCATCAGTGTCTACTGAGATACTGCTTTGGTGATGTCATTCAGGACTTGGATGAGTGTGTTGGATTGTGGAACAGCCACAGGATCCGGCCCTCCAAAACAGCATCATGTCCAGGAGGAGTGCCCAATGAGCTCTACTACTTACCACACCGGTAATATTTGATGGTAGATTATCTGCAGTAAATTTGTTTTTCAAATAAATGTAATAATATCTTCTGTGTAACATAGGTTGACTCCAGAGACTGTGGATTTCAAATCGAACAGACTCAACTGGATGCTTTTCCTGAGGCTCCCCTGACAAGAGCTCCATGTGGGGATGCAAACATGCAGGAGTACCTGGACTTGGCCATGCAGAGCAATCAGTTACAGAAGGCAGAGGACTGGCAGTCTGCAGCTGAGCTGTATCTGAAACTGGGGTGGAGGGAGGAGGGGGAGAATAGCGGGTTCCCTTCCCTTCCCTTCCCTTCCCTTCCCTTCCCTTCCCTTCCCTTCTCTTCTCTTCTCTTCTCTTCTCTTCTCTTCTCTTCTCTTCTCTTCCCTTCCCTTCCCTTCCCTTCCCTTCCCTTCTCTTCTCTTCTCTTCTCTTCTCTTCTCTTCTCTTCTCTTCTCTTCTCTTCTCTTCTCTTCTCTTCTCTTCTCTTCTCTTCTCTTCCCTTCCCTTCCCTTCCCTTCCCTTCATTTTCCTTCCTTTCCTTTCCTTCATTTAATTTCCTTTCCTTTCCTTTCCTTCAATAGTCTCTTCAGTTCCGGTTTGTGTTCCGTTCTTCCACGCGGGTGTCAGTCAGAACAGAGAGGTGGATGCGTTGATCTCACCTGTCCAGGGGAGAAGGGTGCTGACCCAAACTCCCCCCAGAAGGGTGCTGACCCAAACTCCCCCCAGAAGGGTGCTGACCCAACTCCCCCCAGAAGGGTGCTGACCCAAACTCCCCCCAGAAGGGTGCTGACCCAAACTTGACAGTCCACCTGCTGCTCAGGAGGTTCGGTCGGTTGATGCTCCTGCTGGGCGTCAGTGGGTTTGAAGCGGCGCTCCTGACGCCTGGTCACGTGGTTCGGCATCAGCTGCCCTGTTTTCCTGACACCAATATTTACTACATTTTACTGGGAAACGTTGAGATGTTTTCATCCCGCGTACATGCGTGAATCTCCCCGATGCGGGATCAATAAAGTTTTATCTTATCAAACGCAAACACAGACTTGAACGTGAACGTAAGAGCCAGAGGGCGGGTCTCGACCAGGCCTGACGCTGCAAATCAGATATTTTATCTAAACTTTATCTTCTATCCGATATGTTGGACCGATCAGTCACACACGATCTTGACCAGCAGGCGGCGCTGCTGCCTCAGACACGCCGGGCGGATCTTCCAAGGAATCCCGCTGGAAAAGTCGAATAATGTCATGAAGCGCGATGGAGACGTGATGCTCCTGTGTGCTCCTGCTGCTGCCACAGGTGGAATTTAATGTTCTCAGGTTCAGGTGTGTTCGCCAACACGCGCCCGTGCGTCGTGCGTGTGACACGTGTTTCCCGAGGAGGTGTTTTGTGTGTTTTGTGTGACGATCAGACGTCAGCAGCGGCTCCCCTCAGGAGGACAGGCTCTGCTGGGGTTACACCTCCTCCTGCTCCTCCTCCTCCTCCTCCTCCTCCTCCTCCTCCGCCTCCTCCGCCGCCGCCGTCACAGCCCCGCACTTTCTGGACAACTTAGCAGCTGCAGGAGGAGGACCCTCTCCCCGCATCTCCCCGCAGGTCCACCGGTCACTCTTGCGTGTTTCGATGGGGAAGCTGGACGCGCTGTGGCAGCTGAGCCTGCTGAGGTGGCTGCGCGAGGAGCGACAGTCGCGGAAACTCATCCTCTTCATCGTCTTCGTGGCGCTGCTGCTGGACAACATGTTGCTGACTGTGGTCGGTGGGTGACACGGTCGGTGGGTCGGTGGGTGCCCGGTCGGTGGGTGCCCGGTCGGTGGGTCGGTGGGTGCCCGGTCGGTGGGTCGGTGGGTGCCCGGTCGGTGGGTCGGTGGGTGACCCGGTCGGTGGGTCGGTGGGTGACACGGCAGACAGACCACGCTGGGTCTGTGCCAGCGTGGTCTGTCTGCCTGCCTGTCTGTCTGTCTGTCCTTCCATCATCCGTGTGTGTGTGCGCAGTGTAGTAAGTCAGACATGTAGAAGCAAACACATGGAACCGTGTTGCTGGTTGTCCACCTGTTGGACAATAACCTGTTTGGGCGACTTTAATCTCCTGGGCCCCCAGTGGGGCCCTGGTCTCTGGTGGCCCTGGTCTCTGGTGGCCCTGGTCTCTGGTGGCCCTGGTTTCTGGTGGCCCCGTCTCTGGTGGCTCTGGTCTCTGGTGGCCCTGGTCTCTGGTGGCCCTGGTCTCTGGTGGCCCTAGTCTCTGGTGGCCCCGTCTCTGGTGGCCCTGGTCTCTGGTGGCCCCGTCTCTGGTGGCCCTGGTCTCTGGTGGCCCTAGTCTCTGGTGGCCCCGTCTCTGGTGGCCCTGGTCTCTGGTGGCCCCGTCTCTGGTGGCCCTGGTCTCTGGTGGCCCTGGTCTCTGGTGGCCCCGTCTCTGGTGGCCCTGGTTTCTGGTGTCCCCGTCTCTGGTGGCTCTGGTCTCTGGTGGCCCCGTCTCTGGTGGCTCTGGTCTCTGGTGGCCCTGGTCTCTGGTGGCCCTGGTCTCTGGTGGCCCCGTCTCTGGTGGCCCTGGTCTCTGGTGGCCCCGTCTCTGGTGGCCCTGGTCTCTGGTGGCTCTGGTCTCTGGTGGCCCTGGTCTCTGGTGGCCCCGTCTCTGGTGGCCCTGGTCTCTGGTGGCCCCGTCTCTGGTGGCCCTGGTCTCTGGTGGCTCTGGTCTCTGGTGGCCCTGGTCTCTGGTGGCCCTAGTCTCTGGTGGCCCCATCTCTGGTGGCCCTGGTCTCTGGTGGCCCCGTCTCTGGTGGCCCTGGTCTCTGGTGGCCCTGGTCTCTGGTGGCCCTGGTCTCTGGTGGCCCCGTCTCTGGTGGCCCTGGTTTCTGGTGGCCCCGTCTCTGGTGGCCCTGGTCTCTGGTGGCCCCGTCTCTGGTGGCCCTGGTCTCTGGTGGCCCCGTCTCTGGTCGCCCTGGTCTCTGGTGGCCCTGGTCTCTGGTGGCCCTGGTCTCTGGTCGCCCCGTCTCTGGTGGCCCTGGTCTCTGGTGGCCCTGGTCTCTGGTGGCCCCGTCTCTGGTGGCCCTGGTCTCTGGTGGCCCTGGTCTCTGGTGGCCCTGGTCTCTGGTGGCCCCGTCTCTGGTGGCCCTGGTCTCTGGTGGCCCTGGTCTCTGGTGGCCCTGGTGCACATGCAGCTAAACCTTCCAACCGTGCAGACGAGCCTTCCTGGCCTGGAATATTGATCTAGTCATGGATTTGAGGCACTCGTTGAGTGTTTTCTGTTTTTATTTTAATATTATTTAACATATTCAGCACCTTCAGGTTGTTTTCTCTAAACGTGGTTTATGCTCTAGATCAGGACTCGATCGCAGGTAAATGTTGTCGGTCAGCGTTGCTTCCTGTTCATTCCTACCTCCAGACGTCTCCACCTAATTAGGTTTAGCAGGAGGTAGAGGAGGAACCATGGAGATCACTTAATGAGCCCCTTCATATTCCTGAATATATTTAACAAACAGGTTTGTTCACTGGAACAAACACCATCATAAACATTCACTGGCTCCTTGGTGAATCCCACTCATGACCTGACCTGAAGAAGCCCCTGTAGAAGCCTAAACATATATATCCATATATCTCTACATATATGCAAACATCTATATTTATATTTGTAATGTGGTTTTCCGACCCGCAGTTCCCATCATTCCAAGCTACCTGTACAGTCTGGACCAATCCAAAGTCTTGGTCTTGAAGAACAGCACAGAGCCCCAGGAGGCTTCATCTGGAGCCTTCCAAACCATCGTGTCCTTATACGACCACACTGTGAAGACCGTGGGCTCCAACGCCACCAGCAGGCCTACGGAGCTGGTCCCAGCACGCCCCCCTGGGACGGAGCTTCCTGGGAACGCCACCTGCCCGGAATCCACCAGCATGCTGAGCAACGAGAACGTTAAGGTGGGGATGATGTTTGCCTCCAAGGCCACCGTGCAGCTCATCACCAACCCCTTCATCGGGCCGCTCACGAACAGGTACTGCACCTCCTCACAGCTCCTCGCACCTCCTCACAGCTCCTCACAGCTCCTGGACCTCCTCACACCTCCTCGTACCTCCTCACACCTCCTCGCAGCTCCTCACACCTCCTCACAGCTCCTCACACCTCCACACACCTCCTCACAGCTCCTCACACCTCCACACACCTCCTCACAGCTCCTCACACCTCCTCAC
Source organism: Takifugu rubripes (assembly GCF_901000725.2). Taxonomy (NCBI): domain Eukaryota; kingdom Metazoa; phylum Chordata; class Actinopteri; order Tetraodontiformes; family Tetraodontidae; genus Takifugu; species Takifugu rubripes. The sequence continues at coordinate 19,576 of NW_021821633.1, read as the reverse complement.
AGCTCCTCACACCTCCTGCACCTCCTCACACCTCCTCACAGCTCCTCGCACCTCCTCACAGCTCCTCACACCTCCTCACAGCTCCTCACACCTCCTGCACACCTCCTCACACCTCCTGCACACCTCCTCACATCTCCTTACACCTCCTCACACCTCTTGCACACCTCCTCACACCTCCTGCACACCTCCTCACACCTCCTGCACACCTCCTGCACACCTCCTCACACCTCCTGCACACCTCCTCACACCTCCTGCACATCTCCATAAACCTCCTCACACCTCCTGCACATCTCCTTACACCTCCTCACACCTCCTGCACACCTCCTCACACCTCCTCACACCTCCTGCACATCTCCATACACCTCCTCACACCTCCTGCACACCTCCCCACACCTCCTCACACCTCCTGCACATCTCCATACACCTCCTCACACCTCCTGCACATCTCCTCACACCTCCTCACACCTCCTGCACATCTCCGCACACCTCCTCACACCTCCTGCACACCTCCTCACACCTCCTCACATCTCCTCACACCTCCTGCACACCTCCTGCACACCTCCTGCACACCTCCTCACATCTCCTTACACCTCCTCACATCTCCTCACACCTCCTGCACACCTCCTCACACCTCCTCACACCTCCTGCACACCTCCTGCACACCTCCTCACATCTCCTTACACCTCCTCACATCTCCTCACACCTCCTCACACCTCCTGCACACCTCCTGCACACCTCCTCACATCTCCTTACACCTCCTCACATCTCCTCACACCTCCTGCACACCTCCTCACACCTCCTGCACACCTCCTCACACCTCCTGCACACCTCCTCACATCTCCTTACACCTCCTGTACACCTCCTCACACCTCCTCACACCTCCTCACACCTCCTCCTAAAGCTCCTCTTGCAGATGTCCTTCTGGAAGACATGTTGACAGGTCACCTGTTTCCCTGCTGTGATGCTCTGCAGCAGTGGGGGCTGCCTGTGTCCACAACACACTCCTGGAATATCAGATGCTAAACCCAACCACAGACGGACCTTCCAGCTCTTCTTGTATACGTACTTGTATCTTTGTGAGGACTTTTGTAGACGTAATGCATTACTCAGCTCCTAACTCCACCCATCCCACCTACGTCCTGACCCCTAACCCTGACCTAAACCCAGTTCTAACCTCGACCAGGTCTGAACCCTGGGGGCCAGCCAGAATGTCCTCACTTTGCTAGTAGAATCTGCTGATGTACAAGAACACACACACAGATGAAGACGTGAGGGGGGACGTGTCCTCCTTCATGAACGTGTGTTCGTATAGAAGCCTGTTTGTTGGGGGATCAGGAGCTCTGCTGGCCTCAGCTTGGAGAGGGTTGATAGACCCTCTGGAGCTGCTGGACTGGGAGAACATAATGAGGAGTTGAGGAGAGACGTGATGAACGCTCCCAGCTGCCAGTCAGGCTGTGTCCACACAGCTGGAGCTGCCCACTGTAGGTGGTGCAGCACGCCAACGTTAGCTAAAGAAGCTAAAAATACCCGCTGCAGCTGTGGCGCTGGCCCAGAACAGTCTGGGTCTCTGACAGGGAGACCAAAGACCACATGGCACCTGCTGAACTTCACTGCACATTTCAGCCAAACCTTCCAGCTGTTGATGGTCCCAGTGCTGCTCAGCCCGGTTGGTTCCTGTAGACGCTGAGCTCAGCGGTCAGCTGGGGCGCCACCGGAGCGTCTGAGGCGCCCCCCCCCCCCCCGACCCCAGATGTAACTGGGAGCTCTGGGAGCTGTGGGAGGTGGTGCTGAAGCTTCATGGCTGGGTCTGGGTGGTCTTCAGCAGGCCTGGAGGGTCCAGCCAGCGAGGTTTGACCTTTTTCCGTGAGATCGCTTGCTGGTTTTTTTGCTGGTTGTGTGTGTGTGTGTGTGTGTGTGTGTGTGTGTGTGTGTGTGTGTGTGTGTGTGTGTGTGTGTGTGTGTGTGTGTGTGTGTGTGCTGCTTTGAGAGGGAACATACTGAAGGACTCGGTCATTCTTCCCTTTTTTTGAACAGTTTATTGTCACACTGGTGCTCAGAAGGTCCATGTTCCGGAGCACCAGAAGGCATGTTTGTGTCTGCCGTTACCGTGGAGACGGCTACAGAGACGCGGCCTCCCTCACTTGAGTTGACAGACCTTCAGGCATCTGTCCTCCTCGTCCACTCTGACGCCCCCTAACTCAGCCTGCTTTGGAGCATGTTTCCTATTTCCTGTCGGTGGAGGTTTGGTACCTGCGGCTCTGCTGCTGTGGGTCAACCTTCTGGAATCAGAGCCCCTCAGCAGCGAGGCAGGATTTCCTGTTTGAGATGGCGCTCACATATGCTCTAATTGAATCCCATTACTGCTTCTTAGTCACCTTTCTCCTGACAGAGGACAACACAAGGCCAGTCAAGCATGTGAGGAGAACATGACAGAACATGACATGCTCATCCTGTCTTTTTATGGGAACAATTAAAGCACTGTTGCGTCTGGGAACAGTCCTGGGTTTCTGTCCGTATGAAATGATGGTGTCAATGGAGTGAATGAGCTGAGATGTTGATGGCAGACATGGGAGTAGTGGTGGAGAGGCATGTATGGTGCAGCGTGGGGGGGGTGAGCGTAGATGTGAGTGTGAGTGGGGGGCAGAGTGTTGGCGAGCATGTGCTTTAACCAATAGTCAGGAGGTGGATGTAGTGCAGGAACGGACAGTCAGGTCAGTGTTCACAGATAGAAGCCGGGACCCCTCATGGTTTGGGTGGAGGCCGTCCCGTTTAAAAAGATGGGGTCTATTTAAAAAGGCAGCAAACTTCAGGAGGAGGGGCTACTGTTGCCCAAGCAGCACCCCTTCAGCCACAGGGGCGGCTGGTGATGACGTCACCGTAGCGAGGTGGGGGAAGCGGGCCCGAGATAATGAGCCGCTTCCCCGTGTCCAGCAGACGGTCCACCAGGGAGATGAAGTCCTGCTTCAGAACCTCCGACTGCTGGAATTTGAGGTCGTTGATGCCGGCCTCCAGGACCAGCGTGGAGGCCGAGGGGTGCTGTGCACTCAGCTGCAGGGCCGAGGATGGAACCTCCGCAACACGGGGGGCACCGGGGTGACAGAAGGTCCGGCCGTCGTGCACCGCCACGTGCCTGACCATTGAGGTCCCGACCACCAGCACCGCGGGGGTGCGCTGCACCTGAGTGGCCACCTCTGACCGTCTGGAGGTGCGGCGGTGGCGGCGAGGAGCCTGGGGATGGTGGCGCCGGGTCGTGGTTGCTCCTGACCAGGATGGTAGCGGGGGGCCAGGTCGAGCGAGCTGACCCTGGTTCCTCGTCTGGTGAGAGCCAGCTGGACGGACAGGACCAGGAGGCGAGCTGGAACAAGCGCCCACGGGAGGGAAGTCCTGCAGGCTTAGGATATCGTACCTGTTATCCAGTGGCAGATACGGGGGCAGAGGAGGGGGAGATGGACGAGCCCCAGCGCCCCTGGCCACCACCGACCAGGGTTCCCTTGGTTTGAGCGGGGTTGAGCTCACTAGGGCTCCTGCTCCGTCCCCAGCGATGAAACCCTGCGACTCCGTGGGCCGGAGGAAGGAGGTGGAGGGAGCCCCTGTGCTGGTTAAGTTGTCAAGTGCGGAGGCATAGTAACCTAAACCATTGTCAGCATTAAGATCTGCCTGTGGCTCCAAATGGCTAATGCTAATAATTGGCTAATCTGGGGAGAGTGCCACAGCTGTGGAAGACGTCCTGCATCGTCCCAGTGCCGAAGACACCGCACCCCAAGGAGCTCAACAGCTACAGGCCGGTGGCTCTGACGTCTCATCTGATGAAGACGCTGGAGAGACTCATCCTCGATCACCTGCGCCCACTGGTGAGCTCCTTCATGGACCCGTTGCAGTTCGCCTACCAGCCGAGCATCGGGGTGGACGACGCCGTCATCTACCTCCTCCACACCTCCCTCACTCACCTGGAGAAGGCTGGAAGCACTGTGAGGATCATGTTTTTTGATTTCTCCAGTGCGTTCAACACCATCCAGCCCAGGCTGCTGGGGGACCAGCTGCAGGTAGCTGGGGTGGATCACCACCTCACAACATGGATCCTGTCAGAAGGGTTCGAGCGCTACTTCCCAGCCACAAAAGATCCATGAACTGCCAAGGAATGGATCCGCGACCCATTCGTCACCAAACCGGGTGAATCCAGCATGTCGATGTGTGAAGAAGATCAACTGCTGGAGATGACGGGGGCCTTAAACGTCTGTTGGAGACATCAACTCTGCCGTTGTGCTGGATTAAAGTCATGGCAGAAACCCCGAGATCGCCACAACAGCACTGAAAACCCTGGTGCCATTGCCCACATGGTATCTGTGGGAAGCAGGGTGTTCTGCAGTGACGGCACCCAAAACCAAGTTACGGAGCAGACTGGACCCAAGTAGCACACTTCGGGTTTCATTGTCCCCCATTAGCCCAAGATGGGACCGTCTCAGGGCTCCCACTGATTCAGTGCTGCTGTGAACAGCGAGCATTTTCATGCACTTTGCTTTTGTGTTGTGTCTTATTTTGAAGGCATGTTTAAACGTTACCATAGTGACCAGAGTGTGTTGCATTGTGTTGGGGCAGAAAGGATGTTGCTCTGTTGTTGGTGCCATGTCACGAGGACGCTGCTAATAACGTTGCACATGATTCCACAGTTCTCCGAGAGTATGGGGTGTCCTCCACTGAAACATACAGTGAGTTGAAGTATCTGGAGCACTCACAGGCCCCAGGTTGGAACGCCACGCCATCAAAGCAACTAACTAGGGATGATTAACTAAGCAACTAACCTTTTACCAATCAGCCAAGACACCAAAACCACACTCATCAATTTGATCCAACCGTTTCTTATTTCGGTTTCAACTGTCCAATACAGGGATCCCTCGCTATATCGCGTTTCATCTTTCGCGGCTTCGCTGCTTCACGGATCTTTTTTGCGAGTCGTTCATTGCAGTTCTCAAATATAATCGAAGGTGGCATATCCGTTTATAAAAATCTTCTTGCTCAGAAAAAGAAAGAGCGGCAACAACTCCCCATAACAATGTTCTTCTCTCGGAGAAAGACTCCTGCTCCTTCAGTAGAAACAGACGCTCCAGCGGAGCGGAGTCAGGACGAAGAGGCACAGCTGGGACTGGAATACGCCAGTGACGATGTTTCCAACCTTGGATTACTAGATTAAAATTATTGTTTTAAACAAATTTTGGGCTTTAAAACAGGTTTTGATTTTTGGTTTCATTCTATACTTCAGTATTGCATTGTAAAATAATTTAAAAAAATAAAGCTGACTACTTCACGGATTTCACTTTTCGCGTATTATTTGTGGAACGCAACTCCCGCGATAAACGAGGGATCACTGTACACTTGTAGATTTAATGAGTTGTTTCTTTCTGTAGGTGCTCAAAAAAGGGTTTTATCATGTTCATAGCAAGCTCTCTGCTACACATGCTCATCACCCTAACAGAAAAGAGTGCTCACTCCCTAACCCTATCCCCTAACTCTAACCCAACCCTAACCCTAACCCTAACCCCTAACTCTAACCCTAACCCTAACCCTAACCCTAACCCAACCCAACCCTAACCCTAACCCTAACCCTAACCCCTAACCCTAACCCCTAACCCCTAACCCAACCCAACCCTAACCCTAACCCTAACCCCTAACCCTAACCCTAACTCTAACCCTAACCCTAACCCTAACCACTAACCCTAACCCTAACCCCTAACCCTAACCCTAACCCCTAACCCTAACCCTAACCCCTAACTCTAACCCTAACCACTAACCCTAACCCTAACCCCTAACCCTAACCCTAACCCCTAACCCTAACCCTAACCCTAACCCTAACTCTAACCCTAACCCTAACCCTAACCCCTAACCCTAACCCAACCCTAACCCCAACCCTAACCCTAACCCCTAACCCTAACCCTAACCCCTAACCCTAACCCTAACCCAACCCTAACCCCAACCCTAACCCTAACCCCTAACCCTAACCCAACCCTAACCCTAACCCCTAACCACTAACCCTAACCCCTAACCCTAACCCTAACCCCTAACCCTAACCCTAACCCCTAACCCCTAACCCTAACCCCTAACCCTAACCTTAACCTCTAACCCTAACCCTAACCCTCACCCTCACCCTAACCCTGACTATGGCAGGTGACCAGAAGACACGATGTGAACCCAGAGGTGAACAGCGTTTTGTGTTCACTCTTTCATTTTAGTTTTGATGATCAGAAGCATTCTGATTCTGGTTCCAGGAGTGTTGGATGGCAAGCATCTCCCACCCACACACACACACACAGATATATGAATTTAGCGATCATTAGAGGGCAGTGCAGTACTTGAGACAGCAGCACTTCCATCTTCCCTTCAACAGGTTCAAACAGTTGTTGGCGTACTTTCACTGCCAGCAGTTTGTGAAGAAAGATCTGCTGTAAGTGAGAAATTATATATTTTTGAGCTAATACAACTTAGAGAAGCCACTTTTGCTGTCGTCGAATAGATCTAGAGCGATAAAGTTCATTTACGAAAATCCACAGACGCGTGCAGGAGGGATGAGGGTTTTACTTAGTTGTGCTAAGAACTAGGAGTTAATAGTCATTTGGTTTGAGGAATGCTATGAGTTTCAACTACACTTGTGATTTTGAGGTGGATTACACCGGCATTGAAGAGGTTTGAGCTGTGTCTGTTTCTTGACCGGGGTTGAACCTGTTGATCAGACATGTTCCTACAAGGTTTTTCAACAACATCAAGCTGCTGTGTACTTAAATTCTATGTGGCTCAGAGTTGATAAATCAGTCCAACTCAGCTGGATTTAATTTTGGTGCTTCCTGTTTCAATGTGTGCGGAGCTCAACTGTAACACTTCCTGCTAACACTTCCTGGTCATTTAAGCTAACATACTCCTCCTCCTGAAGCCAGGTCTCAGTAAGACAGAACAAATCAATGTGATGATCCGCTATCAGGTCGTGCACTGACAGGGATTTACACAAAAGAGATCTAATATTTAATAGTCCACACTTAATTGTGATATTAGTTTCTCCAACTTGTGCTTTAGTATTAATTTTAATAAGATTATGGTGATTGACCGCTCCCCTGCTCTGGTGCCCTGCTTGGTGAACCTTTAACCATGGAACAGAGACTACCTCTATAGTGTTAAATATGTTATTGTTGGTGTGAATATAAAAGAATGAGTGGAGACAGAAGAGAGAATGAGACGTTTTTGGCGCGTGTTGCTCTTGATTTTGTGTTTATTTTTGCAGTAAACTTAAAGGAGGCCTTTTCCCTTTATATTTGATTCCATTTAAGCTGATATTCCATTCTTGACATCTTTAAATTTACAGTATTCATGGGAGTTTTATTTGGTCATTTTGCTTCTTTTTATTTCCTATTTCCCACATTTATTCATAGTTTTTATTAGATTGCAATAAATCCTATAACATTGAACAGACTGACTAAAGTCAAATGAGCTGCGGTTCCCACCGATAGCCGTCATTCTGATGGGTTTTTGCTGGCTGCAGCTGAAATATTCCAATGCTCCATGTCACAGAGACAGTAAATACTAAACCCTAAAGATTCTGAAGGCATGATGTAAAATAGTAACGTATAATACAGACATTTGAAGAGACAATTAAGAGAATGTTTTCATGCTTCTAAGAGTGGCCGAGGAGCCATTTAGAACTTTATAAAGATGCATTGTGTGATACCAGGAACTAATTTAACTTCAAGGCGAAGCTGCTTCTGCTTTGTCGACCATCGACTGATCTCCTGAAAGTCCACCAGCACTTTTTAAAAACTGAATTTCTCATCTATGGACGGAGTAGACGGCAGATGTTTCCACAGATGCTCTTCACCAGTGGTCAGTGAGTGATGCAGCAGATGAGCGGGAGGTGACTGGCTTCAACCAGCTACTGAATCAATGTCTTCAGCCCATAGTGTGGATTCTCTACGAGATCAGACAGCAGCTTCACTCCTGAATCCTTCAGCTGGTTCCCACTCAGGTCCAGTTCTCTGAGATGGGAGGGATTGGACCTCAGCGCCGAGGCCAGAGAGTCACAGCTGATCTCTGATAAGCTGCAGTACCTTAATCTAAATAAAGAAGGGAAACTTTTATAAGGTTATAAGTGAAACCAGTATTCATCTGAAAGGTTAATCAAAGGCATGATCTGTAAATATTTAATTTAGTTACAGCTTAAAAAATGATAGTAATATGTAATTACCACAATTCCAACCTCTCAGGTTTGCACTGTTCCAGAGGAGAATATATATTGTTCTGGCCCTCACTCTTCCCAGGTTCTCCCACCTCTTTCCCTCCCATCTCATCATGGAGATCCATCTCACCTGTGGCTCATCTTTAAAGGCACAACCTGTCTTAGATGACTTCCTGTCTCCCTCACCATCTACCTCCTCGTTGGCTGGTGTCTACCAGGCACCCTCACCTAGTTTTGTCTAATTTTGGTTCCCATCTGTCGGCTTTTTCATTGTCCTTAAATCAATTTATCATGAATAAGTGGTCCCCGTGTGGCCCTCCCTCCTGAAGGAACTGGGCACAACACACACACTCAGAAAGTGTGAGGACCCTCGGATGGAATAATGGACATTTTTGAGAATGGTGTTTACCTCAGAGTTTCCAGTCGGCAGTTTGGAAAGTGGAGAAAACCACAGAGCAGCTTCACTCCTGAATCCTGCACCTGGTTCTTACTCAGGTCCAGTTCTCTGAGATGGGAGGGATTGGACCTCAGCGCCGAGGCCAGAGAGCCACAGCTGATCTCTGATAAATTGCAGTATTCTAATCTGAAAAATGCAGGATGAGGTTATACGGTGCAGGTCTGCATGTTATCTGCGTCAGTACTAAACCTACGTTAGTTCTTAGTTGGGTCAGACCTGAATTCACGATATTACAAGGAATGTTTTTAATGTGGTGCATCACAGCAGTGTTGAGAACAGCCTCACTTCACCATCTTAGCAGCTGGTATATAGGTAGAAAAATGAAGACTGACCTGAGCGTCTCCAGTTTACAGTTTGGACTCTCCAGTCCAGAACAGAGCCGCTTCACTCCTGAATCCTGCAACTTGTTGTCGCTCAGGTCCAGAACCCTCAGATGGGAGTGGTTGGACTTCAGAGCTGAGGCCACAGAATCACAGCTGGTCTCTGATAAACTGCAGCCACTTAGACTAAAATAACAATTATTTTGAGAAAAGACAAATAAAAATCAACATGTACCAGAGCAAAACACAGCTTACAAGCAACAAACCTCTGGTCCTGCACCGGCTTATCTGCCGTATGTTCCTATTTTGGGTTCTTTCAGGGCGGTTGGACAAGATCTACACCGTATGTAAAGTGTGTGTAGGTCAAAATACCTTCCAGGTTTGGGAGACCACATTTCTCAATAGCACTCAACTCTTGTCAGGAGTTGGGACAAAGCGACCCACTCCTGATAGCTTGTGGGCGATGCTGCAGCGACCCTGCAATCCCTACACTCTCTGGTGAAACCAAATCAAAGGTTTTAGACACTGCTGGATGCTGGAAGGGTGGCTATAGTCTGGACGCATCGTTCCCCTGACTGCACATTTCTCCAACAATGATTGGCAGCTGGTGTCACTTGTTCTCCAGATGAGAGAAGGAAAGAGAGCCCCCCCACAGTGTGTTTGATTGCCCCACTGCAAGCTCAATGCTGCCAGAGAACATTGCAGGAGCATCAATTCCCCTCAGGGCATCAACAAGGAGCTCAGGAAAAGGTGCAGCTGCCACCTACTAGAGACAAGCACACTGAGCTGAGATTCAAAGCCCTCTCCTCCCAAGAGAAGAGCTTGTTTGTTGGAGGCTCTTCTGGGCGATACCTGGTGCCACAGCTCCAGCTCAGCCCGTCTCTGGAGCTGAGGTGGAGCTGAGCAAGTTTCATGGTTCTCCACCACTTCCTCTGGCTGAGGACCTTCTCAGCTGGTGGTTTCTGCTCCACCTTCCAAGTTGAGCAGGTGATACTTCTGCATTCCTGCCACCAGTGTCTCTGCAGAAAGAGTCTTCTCTACTGGTTTATATTATATTATAGAAAATTAGGATTTTTGGTTGATGTCTTAGATGTTGTTGACTAAGAGCAGGTTTTTCTTTAATAACACAGAAAGATTCGATGAGAACAGCAAATGTATTATTTTATGAGCTACTTCCACTACTATTATATACACATACTTCCATATTGTCTTAGATTGCAAGCTGCATTTATTGCATCGTTCATAGAAAGTCATATTTGTGAGGAGAAAAACTCCAATAAGGTCATTTTCTTTAATGACCATTACAACAGAAGGAGGCGATGAACAAACAGATTTATATAAAAATGTGTGAAAACGTATGGATGGAAACCTTTTTAAAATGGTTGCATTGTGTAGAATCGGTGTAGAATCAACTTGTTGACTTCTGATTTGGACTCCAATGGAAGTGAGGTGCAACAATTGTGGATGCTGAAAGCTTCAGATCTTCATGAAGGTTTCTGTGGTTGGACTGACCTGCTGCCCCTTTAAGAGGGAGGCAGGTTTGGGCTTCTGGCTGGAATGAAGCCACCTCAGATGAGAATGACTGCAGGCTTTCGGTACCAAGGTTTAACAGGGGGCTCACTTCACACTTGGGCTTTTCTCTTTTTTGGGATGGCTTTTCTCAGGAGAGAAGGGGCATGGCACACTGCAGCAGCTTTCTTTTTGGGGTTTCTAGTTTTCCTTCTGATCTTTAAAAGACAGGAAGAACCATTTTTGATTGGTCTGAATGTTTGGGCGGTTTTGTGGCCAGCCTAAAATAAAACAAGACAAATCTACAACTGATACTTCCTTTCTAGTCATTGATGACCATCCTCACATGGGACAGATTTCCACAACCAATTTAATACTGCAAATCTGTCCTGTGTGGTCTTTTTTCTGAGAACTGTAACACTACGTTTATAACAAAGATCAAACATGTAAACAGTTATTGTCTAACTAGTTACACCTGGGAAAGTACTGGATCATCTCTGACTGACCTGAGCGTCTCCAGCTCACAGAGAGGATCCTGGAGAGCACCACAGAGCTGCTTCACTCCTGAATCCTTCAGCTGGTTCCAACTCAGGTCCAGAACCCTCAGATGGGAGGGATTGGACCTCAGCGCCGAGACCAGAGAGTCACAGCTGATCTCTGATAACCAGCAGCCGCTCAGCCTGGAAAAGGAATAAATGGGGCAAATAAAAACACATTTCTAAATCTGAAAATGAAGAGAAAAGCAGAAAATGTAAAGAAATTTAGAAAAGACCAACAGAGGCCTCCTGACCTGAGCGTCTCCAGTCTGCAGTTTGGATGCATCATTGCAGAAGACAGTAACTTTACGTCGGCATCTGTTGGGCTTTGGTTCCATCTTAAGCTCAGCTCCCGTAGATGAGAAGGGTTTGACGTCATTGCTGAGGCCACAACTTCCCAATCACTCGTTGAAAGAACATCACCAGACAGTCTGTTGTGTATGAAACAAAAATAGTGAGTCAAACTTTGGGATTTCTAATCAACTCATCTGAGAATCTACCTCAACACAAATGTAGCTCATTTCCTGGAAAAGCTAAATTCAACACCGTAGAGCAACAGTTTGAACGACCATCAGATCTGAAATGCATCTGAATTATTCTCAACATTTGTCTTATTTTAGAACAGCTCATAATTACTCAATATTTAAAATGATTGTAGCAAATGGTTTAAAGAAACGTGCATCTTTTTATCTGTCTATCGGCTCTTTGGATATTTTGCATTTCATCCAATGTGTACGATGGTGCGTCAAGTCTTAATTCAGCGATCCGATCGATGACATCAGAGTCTCTGGTTGCATCGATTGCCCTCAGCTTCTGTTCTATCTGCCTGTTTCCCTTCAAATCATTTTCACTGCACCTTTTGTTGCTAGTGATGAAGTTGCCCCCTAACGGGTGTGGAAAGGGTCAAACAACTTTGTGGGTCACATAAAGGCTCCAAACGGAACCGCCACAAAGACCTAAAACACCCATTTAAACCAACGAGGCCGGCTGTTTTTATGTTGAACAAATGAAGCAAAATAGTCACGTGTCATTAGTTAAAATGTGTTTTTCTGTCGTTAGAATACGATGTATACAAACAAACAAAAGTTATTTAATGACATGACAGTAATTTCATGATAGTCAGTTAACTTGTGGCTCCTATTATCCCTGCCTTATGTTGGTTTGTCTGGATTGACCTTTGAACTTATATCCAGCCAGTGTTGAACATTTCTGCATGAATTGTTGTTTTTTTTAATTTATGGACGCTGCAATGGAGATAAAGAATTGAAGGAATGACCACTGGAGGGAGTATTGCTACCTGACATGATCCACTCGCTTGATTTAAACGCCGATGTCCGGCCCCAGAAATCTTTACTTACTCGACCTTCCTGCAGTTCCTCACAGCTGGAATCAGGCGACGTCGTCCCTCATCTGAGGTGTTGTACTGCTGCAGGTTCAGCTCATCCAGAACCTCCTCTGACATCTGCAGCAGGTAGGCCAGAGCTGAACAGTGGATCTCTGACAGTCTCCTCCATGATATCTTCCCTGACTTCAGGACCTCTTGGATCTCCTGATGGACTGACTGATCCTTCATCTCAATCAGACAGTGGAAGATGTTGATGCTTCTGTCTGGGGAGATTCCATAACTGTTCACCTCCTTCAGGTTGTTGAGGACCTTCTGGATGGTTTCTGGGTGGCTGTTCCTCTGATCCAACAGTCTACCCAAGATCCTCTGATTGGACTCCAGAGAGAGACCATGAAGGAAGCGAACAAACAAGTCCAGGTGGCCATTTTCACTTTTGAGAGATTTCATTAGTGCTCTCCTGAGGAAGTCATCAAGAGATGTGACTGGTTCAGAATATTCTAGGAACTGACTTATAACCACTGTGTCTTTCCTGGTGTAACGGTGGAACATGTAGACGGCAGCCAGAAACTCCTGAACGCTCAGATGAACAAAGCAGTAGACTGATTTCTGGAAGATCACACTCTCTCTCTTGAAGATCTCTGTACAAACTCCTGAGTACACCGACACCTCGGAGACGTCCAGTCCACATCGCTCCAGGTCTTCTGAGTAGAACATGATGTTTCCTTTCTCCAGATGTTCAAACGCCAGCCGACCCAACTTCAGAAGGAGTTCTTTATCAGCCTCAGTCAGTTTCCCTGGTCTCTGCTTTCCTCCATACTTCTGCTTCTTCCTCTTTATCTGAACCCTCAGGAAGTGTGAGTAGAGGTCAGTCAGGGTTTGGGGCAGCTCTCCTCTCTGGTCTCTGGTCATCATGTCCTCCAGAACTATAGCAGTGATCCAGCAGAAAACTGGGATCAGACACATGATGTGGAGGCTCCTGGAGGCCTTGATGTGTGAGATGATTCTCTTGGACAGATCTTCATCACTGAACCTCCTCCTGAAGTACTCCTCCTTCTGGGAGTCAGTGAAGCCTCGTACTTCTGTGATCCTGTCAACACACGAGGGAGGAATCTGATAGGCTGCTGCAGGTCTGGAGGTGATCCAGATGAGAGCTGAGGGAAGCAGGTTCCCCTGGATGAGGTTCACCAGGAGCAGGTCAACGGACGATACTTGTGTGACATCAGAGATGAGCTGATGCTTGTTGAAACCCAGTGAAAATCTGCTTTCATCCAGGCCATCAAAGATGAACAGAAGTCTCCAGACAGTCAGATCTTCTGCTCTGATCTTCTGTAATGTTGGATGGAAAACATGAAGCAGTGAGAGAAGACTGTGCTGCTCATCTCTGATCAAGTTCAGCTCCCTGCATGAGAGCGGAAGCACCAGACTGATGTCTTGGTTCTCCAAACCTTCTGCCCAGTCCAGACTGAACTTCTGCACTGAGAAGGTTTTTCCAACGCCGGCGACACCGTTGGTCAGAACCACTCTGATGTGTCTCTGTTGCTCAGATAAGACTTTGAAGATGTCCTGGCACTTGATTGGAGTGTCCTGGATGTTCTTCTTGGAGGTTCTCTCAAGCTGTCTCACCTCATGTTGTGTGTCCACCTCCTCACTTTGTCCCTCAGTGATGTAGAGCTCAGTGTAGATCTTGTTCAGCAGGGTTCCACTTCCTGCTTCATGAGTTCCTTCAGTCACATGTTCACATCTTCTCTTCAGACTCATCTTATGACCTTCTATCACCTCCTGCAGATCACTTCCTGAACATAAGTAAACCAATGATTTCCATCTGTCATAAATCATCAACACAACTCCAAATTCATGACATCACAAATTAAATCTCATATTGAACAGTTTTACTTTGTTTGGGCTTCATTTCAGCATCTCCAGATCTGCTTCCAGATTGTGAACAAGAGGACTCTCCTGGTGGAGCTGACTGGTCCCAGTTTGATAGGATGTGCTCCCCCCTCTCACTATGAAACACATCTCTATTAGTCCTTTGATTTATAGGATGAAAGAACCTGATCAAGACTCAATATTGTTCCAGCATTTATGTCTGAATTCATCTTTCAGTTTAAAACCTGATTCTTGTTTCTAATCAACAATATTCACATTAAGTCTGTAACTATATGACTGTCTGAGGTTTAAGTGTTAAACATCTCCAATAATAAACTCACAACCTGCTGCTGTTAATGTGACTAACAGCTGCCACACAAACACATCATCACGCTTTAGTTTTCTTACATTTCCTCTGAACTTCTGAAGGTTACTGGTGAATCTTTGGACATGTCACTCTTCAGGGACACACAGCTGGGCACTGTGGACTCTGCTCTGTCCTCGTCCATCCTGAGGAAACATCAGAAATAGTGATGAGACTGTGATGAAGGTAAATAATCTGGAGAGGTTGGAGTTAAATAATCCCAATTCACTGCATTTTTATCAAACAGGAACATTTCTAATCCATTCTGGATAACAACTGAATCAATAAATCAATGATGTCTCTGTATCATTTTCATGTTTTCAGAGTTTAAGCTGCTTTTTTAACTGTTCCCTGCAGTGAGAAAAGAACTGGCCCCTTTTCCAGCCCCTCATCCTGCAGCACTGAATGTGCTCTAAAGTTCTTTCCAGAGCAAACGTCTCTGCACTTGCAGCAACATGTTGTAGTCATGGATCCGTGAGGAGAACCGGATACAGGAAACGCCCCCACTTTGATCCCAAAACCCAACTGGTGGCCAACGGTGGTCCGGCAATGACGGGGACGCTGGTTCATCGGGCCCACAACACTGGTTTTCTACAGGCCAACATGGTGAAAGGACTGTGCACCGTTTCATTTTAAAGAGCTGATGAATTTCATTTTTCACGATAGTAGAGGCTAATACCTACAAAATGATGTTTTGTATGGTTGTGAAATGTTCTAAGGCAGAGTTATGTGGTTCAGAAAACCTTACTTTAAAGGTGAGCCTTGAGGTCCAATACCGAAGTTTAAAGGTTCCCCTTTGGACCAGTCGCTCTTCATAGACACACAGCTGGGCACTGTGGACTCTGCTCTCTCTTCCTCTTCCATCACATATTCGCTCATTTTTAAATGTGAGTCTAAACGGTTAAGCAGGAACAGTCTGCTGACACAGAAAAGAAGATTAAAGAACATGATTCTCAGCATGAAGACAAGCAGAGGTCTGTCCAATGACGTATTGTCGGCTCATTCACATCCAAATCTATTATATGATGTCACCCTGTACATCATACAGGCCACATATATATTGGAAAAAAGTTTTGGGACATCTTAAAAGTTTACACCATGTTAAATATAAAATAGTTGTCGAAAAAATGTTTCTCCTGGGTGTTTCAGAAGGTGCGGTGGCATCAGACGGACGCACACAAATACAAATGAAATCATTTTTTATCTGGTTATGGTTTACAAGAAAACCTAAATTCTTTCAAGATGTCAGTTCTCAACATTAAGTTCAACAAATAAGATGAGAATGCATTCAAAACTAAACAGAAATACGTCATCACATCATCAAAGTGGGTCAAATGCAGCATCATCTTCTGTCATCTCAGACAGGATTCCAAGAAGAGGATCTTCATTTTCAACAACGCACCTTGACATCTCATCATGGCTCGTCTGTCAGATTACAAGCAGCTTTTTTGATCAGGCGCATCATGTTTCTCATGAACACATGATGGTGCTGGAAAAAACATTTGCAGCCTGACCTAGAGGTCAAAACTCTGCATGGCGTGCACAGCTACTAGTTGCAGCTGGTGGTTGTGGCGGAGGAGATCCCAAACATATCTAGCAAGCTTGTTTTGGAGCAGAGCTTGTCCACCACCTCTGACCCACTCATCACAGAAGTCCCACCATATCCATGGCCAGGTGTGTTGGCAGCATTGGAGCCAGCCTCAGGAAAAAGGTGTGTCAATATCTCAGAAGTGATGATCAAGTTGCCACGACCCAACAGAAGTCAAGCAACCCAACATGCTGAATAGAATAGATGACACACAGCAAAGGGCAAAAAAACACCCAATTCTGCTCAGACTAATCTGATCTGACCACATGTACAGGACCAAAAATATCAAAACACCATGGGTTTAGGTTTCCTTTTGTTTTCTTGACTGCTTCATTCAAAACAGAACACATTTCATAAATCCATAATAACAAATTCATATTCCACAAAGACCCAGTTGTTAAAACAATAAAATGGAATGCCTTGATCTCTCCCTCTTTCCATACTCTCCTTTTTTAAATAAAGGATTGATTGTCCCCCTGGTGGAGGGACAAAGAGAGGAGGCTAAAACTGTCGCGTTTGTGTCCCTCTTTCCGTGGATTCTTCCACTAACTGGCAAATAATATTTTACTTATTGTGAGTATTAAAATGTGCTTCCTCAACCTCTAAAATGTTGGCTCGGGTTAGCGGAAAACGCAGTTAGAGGAAACACGCTACAAAGTTTGATCATCCGTCAAACATTCCCGTCGACCAGCCGCAATGTGCGTCCGAAACACGCGCACGCTCATTGCGCACACGCAGCTTATTAAGCCGCATCTCGCAGCGGAACATTGATTCGAGACGACAGCAGTGAAAGAACCAAATGCTACCTGAATATTAGAGGTTTTCCATCAGGGCTCGGTCACTCAAGATGGAGCCCGAAGTTGAGAACTTTCACTTTCGCTTCTTCTTCCTCTACACGTCACGTGTTCGTGGTTGGATCGCGTCATATCCAGCACAAGCGCCTCTTCAGAACAATTTGGTCCACGTTTGAACTGAAATACTGGGAAACAACTGGAGTTCGCTGACAGATGTTCGTTTTTGGGTGCGGAATCAAACTGTGTCAACTTTTTGATCTATAGTGGCAGGGCGTGGCCTGCCCTCCGAACAGGTGCCCTATGGAGGTAGTGCCTTAATTGGTGGGTGGGGAGAACAGGTTTATATAAGGCACTGCCTCCAGCTGGCTTTAGTTGTTTCCCCCCTTCGACGGTACGGCGGGGTTGCGGCTTATCTGGGCGGTTCGACCAACAAACTGTTTCACAGCGCGTGCTGTCTGGCAGCGCCAGGAAGGTCGGTGCTTCCTCCCGCCATCCTTCCGCCTAGAGCGCTTTGCCGTGAGGGCGCGCGCGCTAGTTGCACTGGGCAGGTAAGGCGCAGCGATGCGCGTCACTGACTCCCCCACTCGGTTGATAAATGTTAATGGGGCTGTTTTGCTGCAGTTTGCTGCCGCCTGGCGTCGGTGGGTCGCGTTGCCCCAGCGGGAACCCTTCACGGAGTGGTGGCGCCACCAAACACAGTCGGCACGGACTACCTCGCGTACTGGACCCACGGCTGCTTTGGCTCGGTCCTTTGGTTCGGGATTCTCTCCTGTCTCTCTCCCTCTCCCCTCGCTCCCCTGGGCTCGGAGAAACGGCGCTGAGACGTGGTGGTGCCGCCGAGGCGACCACGGAGCTTTTGCCTAAATTTTAGACTCTTGACAGTGTGTAAATTGTATCAATTTATATTTACCTTTTTAGTGTTTGTTGCTTTTCGTTTCTTGGTTGACGTTGGGTTCTTTTAGACGACCTGGTCACCATTTATTTGCCTGTCTGTGTGAAGTCTGTGTGAAGTCTGTGTGAAGTCTGTGTGAAGTCTGTGTGAAGTCTGTGTGAAGTCTGTGTGAAGTCTGTGTGAAGTCTGTGTGAGGTGTGTGTGTGCGCTCGTCGCGTCTGATCGTTTATCATTGTAAATGTAATTGTTCTCTTTTCTTTGTGGACAGGTGCTGCGGGCCACGGCGGGGACCCAACCCCTGGTGGAGGGCGTTTTCATCACCCCTCGTGTGTAGTTTTGTTTGCAGTAGCACGGGGTTGTTAGTTTGTTTATCTCCCCTGATTGAGTTTTACCTGCCGGTGGGGCCCCAGCCCTGTCCACCCCTTTTGTTTGACTTTCGTACAGCCGAGTTATTTTTTGTTGAGTTGGATTTAATAAAATTGTAGTGCATAACCCTCAATCCTGGCTCTGCCTCTGGAACAGAACCTTATCTGGGCGTGCCTGTTCTCCGGTTAATTCCTGGGGTGAAACTCCCCAGGTGGCGTTGTCGTTAACGTTCCACCTCTCCCCACCCCGCCACATATAGGATCCCCTCTGGTTCAAAGTGTCCCTATAGGATATTGACAGTTCTGACCTTTTGGGGGCTGCACCACCTCTTAATGGTGACGGCACCAACGGAGCTGATCCAGTTGTCATCAGCTGGCCAGTCTGACTCCAGCTCATTAGGGGAAATTTGCTGATCTGGAGGAGAAGCTTTCAAAACTTGACGGGCTGGGGGGAAATGACTGTAATTTTGGAATCAGCGTGCCAATTTTATTTTTAATCAGAATAATTTAGAATAATTTCAACAGGATATTTTCAAATTGTTCCCCAGTGGAGCTGCCAACTGAATATGGTGACCTGCTCCTACACACAGAAATCCGATGTCTCAGCAGGGGACGGATTTTGCTTCCTTTTTTGTCCCTTTTGAGTGAAATAAGAGTTCATGCAGTCCAGAGGGGAGAAGACGCGCGTGCTGGAGGACACTGGCTGGACACTGGACCTTGCATTTTTAACGGACATTACTGGGAACGGAGAGAAGAGTTTGAACTGGGAGCTGCAAGGCAAAGGTGATACTGTTGCTGAGAGGATCAGTGCTGTAAATGCATCTAAAGCCAAGATGAACATTTTCTCTGTGCATTTCCAGACAAAAGGTGCTGCACTTCCCCTCTGTGCAGATGGTGCTGAGAGACAACGCTTCTGCATATGAGGCTTTGGACTAAAGAGCAGGAAAAGTGCTCTCAGCTCATAAAAAAGACTTGGGCAAGAGGTTGAGAACAGGTTTTGGGACCTGGATCAGCTTGAGCCATGTGTGTCCTTCATTTCTAACCCTTTCATGAACGTGGACATATCCTGCATTGCTCAGCAGTTCAGTGCAACCTTCAGCCTGGATGCTGCACAGATGCTAATTGAAATTGGAACATTGTGAAATGAGCTGCAGCTCAAAGCCTCTCAGGCTGCACCAAACTTTGGTGCCTTGTTGACACAGAAAAGTACAGTGGTGTATGTACAGCAGCTATGAGGTTGCAAGCCTTTTTGGTTCGACCTCTCTTTGTGAATCAGCCTTTTCTGACAGGAACTTCATCAAGAACCAACACAGAGACGCCTCCTG
>NW_021821632.1:1787613-1821850 GCF_901000725.2 Takifugu rubripes | reverse complement strand
CCCTAACCCTTAACACAGTAACTCCTAACCTCTAACCCTAACCCTAGCCCCTAACCCTAACCAACCCTAACCTAACCCCTAACCCTAACCCTTTAACCCTAACTCTAACCCAAACCCTAACTCTAACTAACCCTAACCCCCTAACCCTACCCTAACAGTAACCCTAAAATTGTAATTTTGGAAACATTGTTGTCGGTTGTTCGACTTGCCGGCTTTTGCAAAATTGCTAAATACACGCTAGCATGCATGTTTTAAGCTATCGTAGCGCTATGTTTTACCGTGCCCGCGCCCTATAATCCGGAGCGCCTGATGTATGTGTTAAATACAGAAATAGCACCCGTAACTGAGGCTGCACCTTTTAATACGGTGCGCCCTTTGGTCGCGAACATACGGTATATAGAACATAGGGCACGTTTGTGCGTGATATCACTCCGCGTCTGCGCAACGACCACAACCTCCTATCTTTAGTATTGCTGCGCCAACTGGTGGTCTTCTGGGTTGAGGATAACGGTGATCTATATGTACCTATATGTAGCTATAGCGTCATTGGCCTCCACTCCAGCCACTCCTGGTAGTTCCTCAAAAACACTGAGTTTCTAGTGGATGCACAATCTGTGGAAGCCAACATAGAAACTTCTGAAGAGCCAAAGTTCTTGCAACAAAAATATAGTCCCCAACTAGGTTGTTTTGTTATCACACGACCCCGTCCCCATTATCTTAAGAGAATATAAACGAATGAGTGGAGACAGAAGAGAGAATGAGACGTTTTTGGCGCGTGTCGCTCTTGATTTAGTGTTTATTTTTGCAGTAAACTTAAAGGAGGCCTTTTCCCTTTATGTTTGATTCCATTTAAGCTGATATTCCATTCTTGACATCTTTAAATTTACAGTATTCATGGGAGTTTTATTTGGTCATTTTGCTTCTTTTTATTTCCTATTTCCCACATTTATTCATAGTTTTTATTAGATTGCAATAAATCCTATAACATTGAACAGACTGACTAAAGTCAAATGACCTGCGGTTCCCACCGATAGCCGTCATTCTGATGGGTTTTTGCTGGCTGCAGCTGAAATATTCCAATGCTCCATGTCACAGAGACAGTAAATACTAAACCCTAAAGATTCTGAAGGCATGATGTAAAATAGTAACGTATAATACAGACATTTGAAGAGACAATTAAGAGAATGTTTCCATGCTTATAAGAGTGGCCGAGGAGCCATTTAGAACTTTATAAAGATGCATTGTGTGATACCAGGAACTAATTTAACTTCAAGGCGAAGCTGCTTCTGCTTTGTCGACCATCGACTGATCTCCTGAAAGTCCACCAGCGCCTTTTAAAAACTGAATTTTTCATCTATGGAGGGAGTAGACGGCAGATGTTTCCACAGATGCTCTTCACCAGTGGTCAGTGAGTGATGCAGCAGATGAGCGGGAGTTGACTGGCTACAACCAGCTACTGTCTCAATGTCTCCAGCCCATAGTGTGGATTCTTTACGAGAGCAGACAGCATCTTCACTCTTGAACCCTGCAGCTGGTTCTGACCCAGGTCCAGTTCTCTGAGATGGGAGGGATTGGACCTCAGCGCCGAGGCCAGAGAGTCACAGCTGATCTCTGATAAACTGCAGTGCCATAATCTAAATAAAGAAGGGAAACTTTTATAAGGTTATAAGTGAAACCAGTATTAATCTGAAAGGTTAATCAAAGGCATGATCTGTAAATATTTAATTTAGTTACAGGTTCAAAAATGATAGTAATATGTAATTACCACAATTCCAACCTCTCAGGTTTGCACTGTTCCAAAGGAGAATATATACTGTTCTGGCCCTCACTCTTCCCAGGTTCTCCCACCTCTTTCCCTCCCATCTCATCATGGAGATCCATCTCACCTGTGGCTCATCTTTAAAGGCACAACCTGTCTTAGATGACTTCCTGTCTCCCTCACCATCTCCCTCCTCGTTGGCTGGTGTCTACCAGGCCCCCTCACCTAGTTTTGTCTAATTTTGGTTACCATCTGTCGGCTTTTTCATTGTCCTTAAATCAATTTATCATGAATAAGTGGTCCCCGTGTGGCCCTCCCTCCTGAAGGACCTGGGCACAACACACACACTCAGAAAGTGTGAGGACCCTCGGATGGAATAATGGACATTTTTGAGAATGGTGTTTACCCCAGAGTTTCCAGTCGGCAGTTTGGATCCTGGAGAAAACCACAGAGCAGCTTCACTCCTGAATCCTTCAGCTGGTTCTGACTCAGGTCCAGTTCTCTGAGATGGGAGGGATTGGACCTCAGCGCCGAGGCCAGAGAGCCACAGCTGATCTCTGATAACCTGCAGTAGTTTAATCTGAAAAATGAAGGATGAGGTTATACGGTGCAGGGCTGCATGTTATCTGCGTCAGTACTAAACCTACGTTAGTTCTTAGTTGGGTCAGACCTGAATTCACGATATTACAAGGAATTTTTTTAATGTGGTGCATCACAGCAGTGTTGAGAACAGCCTCACTTCACCATCTTAGCAGCTGGTATATAGGTAGAAAAATGAAGACTGACCTGAGCGTCTCCAGTTTACAGTTTGGACTCTCCAGTCCAGAACAGAGCTGCTTCACTCCTGAATCCTGCAACTTGTTGTGGCTCAGGTCCAGAACCCTCAGATGGGAGAGGTTGGACTTCAGAGCTGAGGCCACAGAATCACAGCTGGTCTCTGATAAACTGCAGCCTCTTAGTCTAAAATAACAATTATTTTGAGAGAAGACAAATAAAAATCAACATGTACCAGAGCAAAACACAGCTTCCAAGCAACAAACCTCTGGTCCTGCACCGGCTTATCTGCCGTATGTTCGTATTTTGGGTTCTTTCAGGGCGGTTGGACAAGATCTCCAGCGTATGTAAAGTGTGTGTAGGTCAAAATACCTTCCAAGTTAGGGTTAGGGTAACCCTAACCCTAACCACATTTCTCAATAGCACTCAACTCTTGTCAGGAGTTGGGACAAAGCGACCCACTCCTGACAGCTTGTGGGCGATGCTGCAGCGACCCTGCAATCCCTACACTCTCTGGTGAAACCAAATCAAAGGTTTTAGACACTGCTGGATGCTGGAAGGGGGGCTATAGTCTGGACGCATCGTTCCCCTGACTGCACATTTCTCCAACAATGATTGGCAGCTGGTGTCACTTGTTCTCCAGATGAGAGAAGGAAAGAGAGCCCCCCCACAGTGTGTTTGATTGCCCCACTGCAAGCTCAATGCTGCCAGAAACATTGCAGGAGCATCAATTCCCCTCAGGGCATCAACAAGGAGCTCAGGAAAAGGTGCAGCTGCCACCTACTAGAGACAAGCACACTGAGCTGAGATTCAAAGCCCTCTCCTCCCAAGAGAAGAGCTTGTTTGTTGGAGGCTCTTCTGGGCGATACCTGGTGCCACAGCTCCAGCTCAGCCCGTCTCTGGAGCTGAGGTGGAGCTTAGCAAGGTTCATGGTTCTCCACCACTTCCTCTCGCTGAGGACCTTCTCAGCTGGTGGTTTCTGCTCCACCTTCCAAGTTGAGCAGGTGATACTTCTGCATTCCTGCCACCAGTGTCTCTGCAGAAAGAGTCTTCTCTACGGTTTTATATTAGATTGTAGAAAATTAGGATTTTTGGTTGACGTCTTAGATGTTGTTGACTAAGAGCAGGTTTTTCTTTAATAACAGAGAGATTCGATGAGAAGAGCAAATGTATTATTTTATGAGCTACTTCCACAACTATTATAGACACATACTTCCATATTGTCTTAGATTGCAAGCTGCATTTATTATTGCATCGTTCATAGAAAGTCATATTTGTGAGGAGAAAAACTCAAATAAGGTGTTTGGGCGGTTTTGTGGCCAGCCTAAAATAAAACAAGACAAATCTACAACTGATACTTCCTTTCTAGTCATTGATGACCATCCTCACATGGGACAGATTTCCACAACCAATTTAATACTGCAAATCTGTCCTGTGTGGTCTTTTTTCTGAGAACTGTAACACTACGTTTATAACAAAGATCAAACATGGAAACAGTTATTGTCTAACTAGTTACACCTGGGAAAGTACTGGATCATCTCTGACTGACCTGAGCGTCTCCAGCTGACAGAGAGGATCCTGGAGAAAACCACAGAGCAGCTTCACTGCTGGATCCTCCAGCTGGTTGTAGCTCAGCTCCAGAACCCTCAGATGGGAGGGATTGGACCTCAGCGCCGAGGCCAGAGAGTCACAGCTGATCTCTGATAAACTGCAGTGTGACAGCCTGGAAAAGGAATAAATGGGGCAAATCAAAACACATTTCTAAATATGAAAATGAAGAGAAAAGCAGAAAATGTAAAGAAATTTAGAAAAGACCAGCAGAGGCCTCCTGACCTGAGCGTCTCCAGTCTGCAGTTTGGATGCATCATTGCAGAAGACAGTAACTTTACTGCATCATCTGTCAGGCTTTGGTTCGTGCTTAAGCTCAGCTCCCGTAGATGAGAAGGGTTTGACGTCATTGCTGAGGCCACAACTTCCCAATGCCTCTTTGGAAGAAAACTACCAGACAGTCTGTTGTGTATGAAACAAAAATAGGGAGTCAAACTTTGGGATTTCTCATCAACTCATCTGAGAATCTACCTCAACACAAATGTAGCTCATTTCCTGGAAAAG
Source organism: Takifugu rubripes (assembly GCF_901000725.2). NCBI lineage: Eukaryota > Metazoa > Chordata > Actinopteri > Tetraodontiformes > Tetraodontidae > Takifugu > Takifugu rubripes. Next base: position 1,817,205 of record NW_021821632.1, on the reverse strand, counting down.
CTAAATTCAACACCGTAGAGCAACAGTTTGAACGACCATCACATCTGAAATGCAACTGAATTATTCTCAACATTTGTCTTATTTTAGAACAGCTCATAATTACTCAATATTTAAAATGATTGTAGCAAATGGTTTAAAGAAACGTGCATCTTTTTATCTGTCTATCGGCTCTTTGGATATTTTGCATTTCATCCAATTTGTACGATGGCGCGTCAAGTCTTAATTCAGCGATCCGATCGATGACATCAGAGTCTCTGGTTGCATCGATTGCCCTCAGCTTCTGTCCTATCTGCCTGTTTCCCTTCAAATCATTTTCACTGCACCTTTTGTTGCTAGTGATGAAGTTGCCACCTAACGGGTGTGGAAAGGCTCAAACAACTTTGTGGGTCACATAAAGGCTCCAAACGGAACCGCCACAAAGACCTAAAACACCCATTTAAACCAACGAGGCGGCTGTTTTTACGTTGAACAAATGAAGCAAAATAGTCACGTGTCATTAGTTAAAATGTGTTTTTCTGTTGTTTGAATATGATGTATACAAACAAACAAAAGTTATTTAATGACATGACAGTCATTTCATGATAGTCAGTTAACTTGCGGCTCCTATTATTCCTGCCTTATGTTGGTTTGTCTGGATTGACCTTTGAACTTATATCCTGCCAGTGTTGAACATTTCTGAATGAATTGTTGTTTTTTTAATTTATGGACGCTGCAATGGAGATAAAGAATTGAAGGAATGACCACTGGAGGGGGTATTGCTACCTGACATGATCCACTCGCTTGATTTAAACGCCGATGTCCGGCCCCAGAAATCTTTACTTACACGGCCTTCCTGCAGTTCCTCACAGCTGGAATCAGGCGACGTCGTCCCTCATCTGAGGTGTTGTACCGCTGCAGGTTCAGCTCATCCAGAACCTCCTCTGACATCTGCAGCAGGTAGGCCAGAGCTGAACAGTGGATCTCTGACAGTTCCCTCTCTGATATCTCCCCTGACTTCAGGAACTCTTGGATCTCCTGATGGACTGACTGATCCTTCATCTCCATCAGACAGTGGAAGATGTTGATGCTTCTGTCTGGGGAGATTCCATCACTGTTCACCTTCTTCAGGTTGTTGAGGACCTTCTGGATGGTTCCTGGGTGGCTCTCCCTCTGATCCAACAGTCCACCCAAGATCCTCTGATTGGACTCCAGAGAGAGACCATGAAGGAAGCGAACAAACAAGTCCAGGTGGCCATTTTTACTTTTGAGAGATTTCATTAGTTCTCTCCTGAGGAAGACATCAAGAAATGTGACTGGATCGTAATTTGTAAACAACCCAGTAAACCCAGCAAACCAGGAAAAGCGGTTTGGTTTCGAATATTTTAGGAACTGATTTATAACCGCTGCGTCTTTCCTGGTGTAACGGTGGAACATGTAGACGGCAGCCAGAAACTCCTGAATGCTCAGATGAACAAAGCAGTAGACTGATTTCTGGAAGATCACACTCTCTCTCTTGAAGATCTCTGTACAAACTCCTGAGTACACCGACACCTCGGAGACGTCCAGTCCACATCGCTTCAGGTCTTCTGAGTAGAACATGATGTTTCCTTTCTCCAGATGTTCAAACGCCAGCCGACCCAACTTCAGAAGGAGTTCTTTATCAGCCTCAGTCAATTCCTCTGGTCTCTGCTTTCCTCCATACTTCTGCTTCTTCCTCTTTATCTGAACCCTCAGGAAGTGTGAGTAGAGGTCAGTCAGGGTTTTGGGCAGCTCTCCTCTCTGGTCTCTGGTCATCATGTCCTCCAGAACTATAGCAGTGATCCAGCAGAAAACTGGGATCAGACACATGATGTGGAGGCTCCTGGAGGCCTTGATGTGTGAGATGATTCTCTTGGACAGATCTTCATCACTGAACCTCCTCCTGAAGTACTCCTCCTTCTGGGAGTCAGTGAAGCCTCGTACTTCTGTGATCCTGTCAACACACGAGGCAGGAATCTGATAGGCTGCTGCAGGTCTGGAGGTGATCCAGATGAGAGCTGAGGGAAGCAGGTTCCCCTGGATGAGGTTCACCAGGAGCACGTCAACTGATGATACTTGTGTGACATCAGAGATGACCTGATGCTTGTTGAAACCCAGTGAAAATCTGCTTTCATCCAGGCCATCAAAGATGAACAGAAGTTTCCAGACAGTCAGATCTTCTGCTCTGATCTTCTGTAATGTTGGATGGAAAACATGAAGCAGTGAGAGAAGACTGTGCTGCTCATCTCTGATCAGGTTCAGCTCCCTCCATGAGAGCGGAAGCACCAGACTGATGTCTTGGTTCTCCAAACCTTCTGCCCAGTCCAGACTGAACTTCTGCACTGAGAAGGTTTTTCCAACGCCGGCGACACCGTTGGTCAGAACCACTCTGATGTGTCTCTGTTACTCAGATAAGACTTTGAAGATGTCCTGGCACTTGATTGGAGTGTCCTGGATGTTCTTCTTGGAGGTTCTCTCAAGCTGTCTCACCTCATGTTGTGTGTCCACCTCCTCACTTTGTCCCTCAGTGATGTAGAGCTCAGTGTAGATCTTGTTCAGCAGGGTTCCACTTCCTGCTTCATGAGTTCCTTCAGTCACATGTTCACATCTTCTCTTCAGACTCATCTTATGACCTTCTATCACCTCCTGCAGATCACTTCCTGAACATAAGTAAACCAATGATTTCCATCTATAATAAATCATCAACACAACTACAAATTATATTGAACAATTTTACTTTGTTTGGGCTTCATTTCAGCATCTCCAGATCTGCTTCCAGATTGTGAACAAGAGGACTCTCCTGGTGGAGCTGACTGGTCCCAGTTTGATAGGATGTGCTCCCCCCTCTCACTATGAAACACATCTCTATTAGTCCTTTGATTTATAGGATGAAAAAACCTGATCAAGACTCAATATTGTTCCAGCATTTATGTCTGAATTCATCTTCCAGTTTAAAACATGATTCTTGTTTCTAATCAACAATATTCACATTAAGTCTGTAACTATATGACTGTATGCGGTTTAAGTGTTAAACATCTCCAATAATAAACTCACAACCTGCTGCTGTTAATGAGACTAACAGCTGCCACACAAACACATCATCACGCTTTAGTTTTCTTACATTTTGTCTGAACTTCTGAAGTCTATTAGTCTATTTTTGGACCGGTCACTCTTCAGGGACACCCAGCTGGGCACTGTGGACTCTGCTCTGTCCTCGTCCATCCTGAGGAAACATCAGAAATAGTGATGAGACTGTGATGAAGGTAAATAATCTGTAGAGGTTGGAGTTAAATAATCCCAATTCACTGCATTTTTATCAAACAGGAACATTTCTAATCCATTCTGGATAACAACTGAATCAATAAATCAATGATGTCTCTGTATAATTTTCATGTTTTCAGAGTTTAAGCTGCTTTTTTTAACTGTTCCCTGCAGTGAGAAAAGAACTGGCCCCTTTTCCAGCCCCTCATCCTGCAGCACTGAATGTGCTCTAAAGTTCTTTCCAGAGCAAACGTCTCTGCACTTGCAGCAACATGTTGTAGTCATGGATCCGTGAGGAGAACCGGATACAGGAAACGCCCCCCACTTTGATCCCAAAACCCAACTGGTGGCCAACGGTGGTCCGGCAACGACGGGGACGCTGGTCCATCGGCCCGACAACACTGGTTTTCCACAGGCCAACATGGTGAAAGGACTGTGCACCGTTTCATTTTAAAGAGCTGATGAATTTCATTTTTCACGATAGTGGAGGCTAATACCCACAAAATGGTGTTTTGTATGGTTGTGAAATGTTCTAAGGCAGAGTTATGTGGTTCAGAAAACCTTACTTTAAAGGTGAGCCTTGAGGTCCAATACCGAAGTTTTCAGGCTCATCTTTGGACCTGTCACTCTTCATGGACACACAGCTGGGCACTGTGGACTCTGCTCTCTCTTCCTCTTCCATCACACATCCGCTCATTTTTAAATGTGAGTCTAAACGGTTAAGCAGGAACAGTCTGCTGACACAGAAAAGAAGATTAAAGAACATGATTCTCAGCATGAAGACAAGCAGAGGTCTGTCCAATGACGTATTGTCGGCTCATTCACATCCAAATCTATTATATGATGTCACCCTGTACATCATACAGGCCACATATATATTGGAAAACAGTTTTGGGACATCTTAAAAGTTTACACCATGGTAAATATAAAATAGTTGTGGAAAAAATGTTTCTCCTGGGTGTTTCAAAAGGTGCGGTGGCATTAGACGGACGCACACAAATACAAATTAAATCATTTTTTATCTGGTTATGGTTTACGAGAAAACCTAAATTCTTTCAAGATGTCAGTTCTCAACATTAAATTCAACAAATAAGATGAGAATGCATTCAAAACTAAACAGAAATACGTCATCACATCATCAAAGTGGGTCAAAAGCAGCATCATCTTCTGTCATCTCAGACAGGATTCCAAGAAGAGGATCTTCATTTTCAACAACGCACCTTGACATCTCATCATGGCTCGTCTGTCAGATTACAAGCAGCTTTTTTTGATCAGGCGCATCATGTTTCTCACCAACACATGATGGTGCTGGAAAAAACATTTGTAGCCTGACCTAGAGGTCAAAACTCTGCATGGCGTGCACAGCTACTAGTTGCAGCTGGTGGTTGTGGCGGAGGAGATCCCAAACATATCTAGCAAGCTTGTTTTGGAGCAGAGCTTGTCCACCACCTCTGACCCCACTCATCACAGAAGTCCCACCATATCCATGGCCAGGTGTGTTGGCAGCATTGGAGCCAGCCTCAGGAAGAAGGTGTGTCAATATCTCAGAAGTGATGATCAAGTTGCCACAACCCAACAGAAGTCAAGCAACCCAACATGCTGAATAGAATAGATGACACACAGCAAAGGGCAAAAAACACCCAATTCTGCTCAGACTAATCTGATCTGACCACATGTACAGGACCAAAAATATCAAAACACTATGGGTTTAGGTTTCATTTCGTTTTCTTGACTGCTTCATTCAAAACAGAACACATTTCATAAATCCATAATAACAAATTCATATTCCACAAAGAACCAGTTGTTAAAACAATCAAATGGATGCCTTGATCTCTCCCTCTTTCCATACTCTCCTTTTTTAAATAAAGGACTGATTGTCCCCCTGGTGGAGGGACAAAGAGAGGAGGCTAAAACTGTCGCGTTTGTGTCCCTCTTTCCGTGGATTTTTCCACTAACTGCAAATAATATTGTGACTTATTGTGAGTATTAAAATGTGCTTCCTCAACCTCTGAAATGTTGGCTCAGGGTTAGCGGAAAACGCAGTTAGAGGAAACACGCTACAAAGTTTGATCATCCGTCACAACATTCCCGTCGACCAGCCGCAATGTGCGTCCGAAACACGCGCACGCTCATTGCGCACACGCAGCTTATTAAGCCGCATCTCGCAGCGGAACATTGATTCGAGACGACAGCAGTGAAAGAACCAAATGCTACCTGAATATTAGAGGTTTTCCATCAGGGCTCGGTCACTCAAGATGGAGCCCGAAGTTGTAAACTTTCCTTTTGCTTCCTCGTCCTCTACACGTCACGTGTTTGTGTTTTGATCGCGTCATATTCAGCACAAGCGCCTCTCTTCAGAACAATTTGGTCCACGTTTTAACTGAAATACTGGGAAACAACTGGAGTTCGTCTGACAGATGTTCGTTTTTGGGTGCGGAATCAAACTGGGTCAACTTTTTGATCTATAGGATCCCCTCTGGTTCAAAGTGTCCCTATAGGATATTGACAGTAGTGACCTTTTGGGGGCTGCACACACCTCTTAATGGTGACGGCACCAACGGAGCTGATCCAGTTGTCATCAGCTGGCCAGTCTGACTCCAGCTCATTAGGGGAAATTTGCTGATCTGGAGGAGAAGCTTTCAAAACTTGACGGGCTGGGGGGGAATGACTGTAATTTTGGAATCAGCGTGCCAATTTGATTTTTAATCAGAATAATTTAGAATAATTTCAACAGGATCTTTTCAAATTGTTCCCCAGTGTGACGTCACCTGAAATTGTGGACTCCAGAATATCACCATTAAATCCATTTAATCACTTAATAGCTGTGGAATTTGAGCCATGAGAAAAATATCTCTCCATCATGATTTCCAGAATTTTTCATCAGTATCTGAGATTCTTCGAAAGCTTCGCTGGTGTTGGGTTTTTATTGCTTCTGCTTCATTTTCAGGTGCAGTTCTTTTATTTTTAAATCAAATCATCTTTATTTGTAATGTCTGTTGTAGTCAAACTTGGTGCTATGCAGAATCCCAGGGCCTGATCCCTAACAATCAACAGGAAAATCTCCCCTTGAGCAGGACCAGGCTCATATGGGGGGGGGGGGGGGGGGGGGGGGCTCCTGCTGATGGGGGGGTGGGTAGGGAGAGAGGAGGAGAAGGGGGAGGACAGGTAGAGGAGAGACAAGGCAGACATCATTCAGTTCACTTTAAAACGCGCTACATGATATATTTTGAATAGCTGGTGCTGGTAATCGGAAGGATAAAACTATTCTGTAAAAATGTATGTTTACCCTAACCCAACCCCTAACCCTAGGCCCAACCCCTGATCCTAATCCCTAACCCTAGGCCCAACCCCTAAACCCAACCCCTAGGCCCAACCCCTGACCCTAACCCTAAACCCAATCCCTAAACCCAACCCCTAACCCCTAGCCCTAACCCCTAACCCTAAACCCAACCCCTAACCCTAAACCCAACCCCTGAACCCTAAACCCAACCCCTAAACCCAGCCCCTAAACCCAACCCGTAAACCCAACCCCTAACCCTAGGCCCAACCCCTAATCCTAACCCCCAACCCCTAAACCCAACCCCTGAACGCAACCCCTAACCCCAACCCCTAACCCTAACCCTAAACCCAACCCCTGAACCCTAAACCCAACCCCTAAACCCAAACCCAACCCCTAAACCCTAGCCCCTAACCCTAACCCCTAACCCTCTAACCCTAAACCCAACTCCTAACCCTAACCTTAGACCCAACCCCTAACCCTAAACCCGACCCCGAACCCTAACCCTAACCCTGAACCCTAACCCTAACCCCTGGCCCTAAACCCAATCCCTAACCCCAACTCCTGAACTCTAATCCTAACCCCTAAAACCCTAACCCTAGCCCCTAACCCTAAAACCCAACCCCTAACCCGAACCCTGGCCCCTAGCCCTTGTCCCCTAGCCCCAAACCCACCTTGGCATAGGTACATGTGGGACATGGACTTACCATTGCTCTGGCACACCTTATCAGTTCTTCTTGCTGTCTCCTTCTGATATGGTACCTGTGGGCAGGTGGGAATTGAACTGGGGACTAACATGCGTCGGCCAGTGCCATGCCTGGGACTCTCGTGAGATCTATGCTGACGATGGTCGGGGTAGTGAGAGTCCTTGAGTGTATACGTCATTCACCTAACCCTAACCCTAACCCTAACCTTAACCCTAACCCCTAACCCTACCTAACCCTAACCCTCTAACCCTAACCCCTAACCCTAACCCTTTAACCCTAACTCTAACCCAAACCCTAACCCTAACCCCCTAACCCTACCCTAACAGTAACCCTAAAATTGTAATTTTGGAAACATTGTTGTCGGTTGTTCGACTTGCCGGCTTTTGCAAAATTGCTAAATACACGCTAGCATGCATGTTTTAAGCTATCGTAGCGCTATGTTTTACCGTGCCCGCGCCCTATAATCCGGAGCGCCTGATGTATGTGTTAAATACAGAAATAGCACCCGTAACTGAGGCTGCACCTTTTAATACGGTGCGCCCTTTGGTCGCGAACATACGGTATATAGAACATAGGGCACGTTTGTGCGTGATATCACTCCGCGTCTGCGCAACGACCACAACCTCCTATCTTTAGTATTGCTGCGCCAACTGGTGGTCTTCTGGGTTGAGGATAACGGTGATCTATATGTACCTATATGTAGCTATAGCGTCATTGGCCTCCACTCCAGCCACTCCTGGTAGTTCCTCAAAAACACTGAGTTTCTAGTGGATGCACAATCTGTGGAAGCCAACATAGAAACTTCTGAAGAGCCAAAGTTCTTGCAACAAAAATATAGTCCCCAACTAGGTTGTTTTGTTATCACACGACCCCGTCCCCATTATCTTAAGAGAATATAAACGAATGAGTGGAGACAGAAGAGAGAATGAGACGTTTTTGGCGCGTGTCGCTCTTGATTTAGTGTTTATTTTTGCAGTAAACTTAAAGGAGGCCTTTTCCCTTTATGTTTGATTCCATTTAAGCTGATATTCCATTCTTGACATCTTTAAATTTACAGTATTCATGGGAGTTTTATTTGGTCATTTTGCTTCTTTTTATTTCCTATTTCCCACATTTATTCATAGTTTTTATTAGATTGCAATAAATCCTATAACATTGAACAGACTGACTAAAGTCAAATGACCTGCGGTTCCCACCGATAGCCGTCATTCTGATGGGTTTTTTGCTGGCTGCAGCTGAAATATTCCAATGCTCCATGTCACAGAGACAGTAAATACTAAACCCTAAAGATTCTGAAGGCATGATGTAAAATAGTAACGTATAATACAGACATTTGAAGAGACAATTAAGAGAATGTTTCCATGCTTATAAGAGTGGCCGAGGAGCCATTTAGAACTTTATAAAGATGCATTGTGTGATACCAGGAACTAATTTAACTTCAAGGCGAAGCTGCTTCTGCTTTGTCGACCATCGACTGATCTCCTGAAAGTCCACCAGCGCCTTTTAAAAACTGAATTTTTCATCTATGGAGGGAGTAGACGGCAGATGTTTCCACAGATGCTCTTCACCAGTGGTCAGTGAGTGATGCAGCAGATGAGCGGGAGTTGACTGGCTACAACCAGCTACTGTCTCAATGTCTCCAGCCCATAGTGTGGATTCTTTACGAGAGCAGACAGCATCTTCACTCTTGAACCCTGCAGCTGGTTCTGACCCAGGTCCAGTTCTCTGAGATGGGAGGGATTGGACCTCAGCGCCGAGGCCAGAGAGTCACAGCTGATCTCTGATAAACTGCAGTGCCATAATCTAAATAAAGAAGGGAAACTTTTATAAGGTTATAAGTGAAACCAGTATTAATCTGAAAGGTTAATCAAAGGCATGATCTGTAAATATTTAATTTAGTTACAGGTTCAAAAATGATAGTAATATGTAATTACCACAATTCCAACCTCTCAGGTTTGCACTGTTCCAAAGGAGAATATATACTGTTCTGGCCCTCACTCTTCCCAGGTTCTCCCACCTCTTTCCCTCCCATCTCATCATGGAGATCCATCTCACCTGTGGCTCATCTTTAAAGGCACAACCTGTCTTAGATGACTTCCTGTCTCCCTCACCATCTCCCTCCTCGTTGGCTGGTGTCTACCAGGCACCCTCACCTAGTTTTGTCTAATTTTGGTTACCATCTGTGGGCTTTTTCATTGTCCTTAAATCAGTTTATCATGAATAAGTGGTCCCCGTGTGGCCCTCCCTCCTGAAGGAACTGGGCACAACACACACACTCAGACAGTGTGAGGACCCTCGGATGGAATAATGGACATTTTTGAGAATGGTGTTTACCCCAGAGTTTCCAGTCGGCAGTTTGGATCCTGGAGAAAACCACAGAGCAGCTTCACTCCTGAATCCTTCAGCTGGTTCTGACTCAGGTCCAGTTCTCTGAGATGGGAGGGATTGGACCTCAGCGCCGAGGCCAGAGAGCCACAGCTGATCTCTGATAACCTGCAGTAGTTTAATCTGAAAAATGCAGGATGAGGTTATACGGTGCAGGTCTGCATGTTATCTGCGTCAGTACTAAACCTACGTTAGTTCTTAGTTGGGTCAGACCTGAATTCACGATATTACAAGGAATTTTTTTAATGTGGTGCATCACAGCAGTGTTGAGAACAGCCTCACTTCACCATCTTAGCAGCTGGTATATAGGTAGAAAAATGAAGACTGACCTGAGCGTCTCCAGTTTACAGTTTGGACTCTCCAGTCCAGAACAGAGCTGCTTCACTCCTGAATCCTGCAACTTGTTGTGGCTCAGGTCCAGAACCCTCAGATGGGAGAGGTTGGACTTCAGAGCTGAGGCCACAGAATCACAGCTGGTCTCTGATAAACTGCAGCCTCTTAGTCTAAAATAACAATTATTTTGAGAGAAGACAAATAAAAATCAACATGTACCAGAGCAAAACACAGCTTCCAAGCAACAAACCTCTGGTCCTGCACCGGCTTATCTGCCGTATGTTCGTATTTTGGGTTCTTTCAGGGCGGTTGGACAAGATCTCCAGCGTATGTAAAGTGTGTGTGGGTCAAAATACCTTCCAAGTTTGTGAGACCACATTTCTCAGTAACACTCAACTCTTGTCAGGAGTTGGGACAAAGCGACCCACTCCTGACAGCTTGTGGGCGATGCTGCAGCGACCCTGCAATCCCTACACTCTCTGGTGAAACCAAATCAAAGGTTTTAGACACTGCTGGATGCTGGAAGGGGGGCTATAGTCTGGACGCATCGTTCCCCTGACTGCACATTTCTCCAACAATGATTGGCAGCTGGTGTCACTTGTTCTCCAGATGAGAGAAGGAAAGAGAGCCCCCCCACAGTGTGTTTGATTGCCCCACTGCAAGCTCAATGCTGCCAGAAAACATTGCAGGAGCATCAATTCCCCTCAGGGCATCAACAAGGACCTCAGGAAAAGGTGCAGCTGCCACCTACTAGAGACAAGCACACTGAGCTGAGATTCAAAGCCCTCTCCTCCCAAGAGAAGAGCTTGTTTGTTGGAGGCTCTTCTGGGCGATACCTGGTGCCACAGCTCCAGCTCAGCCCGTCTCTGGAGCTGAGGTGGAGCTTAGCAAGGTTCATGGTTCTCCACCACTTCCTCTCGCTGAGGACCTTCTCAGCTGGTGGTTTCTGCTCCACCTTCCAAGTTGAGCAGGTGATACTTCTGCATTCCTGCCACCAGTGTCTCTGCAGAAAGAGTCTTCTCTACGGTTTTATATTAGATTGTAGAAAATTAGGATTTTTGGTTGACGTCTTAGATGTTGTTGACTAAGAGCAGGTTTTTCTTTAATAACAGAGAGATTCGATGAGAAGAGCAAATGTATTATTTTATGAGCTCCTTCCACTACTATTATATACACATACTTCCATATTGTCTTAGATTGCAAGCTGCATTTATTATTGCATCGTTCATAGAAAGTCATATTTGTGAGGAGAAAAACTCCAATAAGGTGTTTGGGCGGTTTTGTGGCCAGCCTAAAATAAAACAAGACAAATCTACAACTGATACTTCCTTTCTAGTCATTGATGACCATCCTCACATGGGACAGATTTCCACAACCAATTTAATACTGCAAATCTGTCCTGTGTGGTCTTTTTTCTGAGAACTGTAACACTACGTTTATAACAAAGATCAAACATGGAAACAGTTATTGTCTAACTAGTTACACCTGGGAAAGTACTGGATCATCTCTGACTGACCTGAGCGTCTCCAGCTGACAGAGAGGATCCTGGAGAAAACCACAGAGCAGCTTCACTGCTGGATCCTCCAGCTGGTTGTAGCTCAGCTCCAGAACCCTCAGATGGGAGGGATTGGACCTCAGCGCCGAGGCCAGAGAGTCACAGCTGATCTCTGATAAACTGCAGTGTGACAGCCTGGAAAAGGAATAAATGGGGCAAATCAAAACACATTTCTAAATATGAAAATGAAGAGAAAAGCAGAAAATGTAAAGAAATTTAGAAAAGACCAACAGAGGCCTCCTGACCTGAGCGTCTCCAGTCTGCAGTTTGGATGCATCATTGCAGAAGACAGTAACTTTACTGCATCATCTGTCAGGCTTTGGTTCGTGCTTAAGCTCAGCTCCCGTAGATGAGAAGGGTTTGACGTCATTGCTGAGGCCACAACTTCCCAATGCCTCTTTGGAAGAAAACTACCAGACAGTCTGTTGTGTATGAAACAAAAATAGTGAGTCAAACTTTGGGATTTCTCATCAACTCATCTGAGAATCTACCTCAACACAAATGTAGCTCATTTCCTGGAAAAGCTAAATTCAACACCGTAGAGCAACAGTTTGAACGACCATCACATCTGAAATGCAACTGAATTATTCTCAACATTTGTCTTATTTTAGAACAGCTCATAATTACTCAATATTTAAAATGATTGTAGCAAATGGTTTAAAGAAACGTGCATCTTTTTATCTGTCTATCGGCTCTTTGGATATTTTGCATTTCATCCAATTTGTACGATGGTGCGTCAAGTCTTAATTCAGCGATCCGATCGATGACATCAGAGCCTCTGGTTGCATCGATTGCCCTCAGCTTCTGTCCTATCTGCCTGTTTCCCTTCAAATCATTTTCACTGCACCTTTTGTTGCTAGTGATGAAGTTGCCACCTAACGGGTGTGGAAAGGCTCAAACAACTTTGTGGGTCACATAAAGGCTCCAAACGGAACCGCCACAAAGACCTAAAACACCCATTTAAACCAACGAGGCCGGCTGGTTTTACGTTGAACAAATGAAGCAAAATAGTCACGTGTCATGAGTTAAAATGTGGGATGCACAATGCAAATGTGCTTGGATTCGGGTGTGCGGACTCTTTGGTTTGAGCGCACCCCAGATTTCTCATCCGTGCTTTTTCCATGACGCTGCAGGCCTTGTCCTGTCCCTCCAGGATTACACACTCTTTTCCAGCAACCCCATCAACAGACGGTGAGAAACAAATCTCCTCCTCTGACTGGAAGCAGGCAGCCAGTTATCAAGTCCGATCATTGTTTTTCTCTAGGAAGCAGTTGCAGGGTGAATCCCTCCAAGAACTCGAATGCATTTTATTGCTTCATGGAAAAAGCTGTTGCAAATTCTGCCGAATGCAGATATGTTGTTGGAGCATGTAATTAACTCTGGGCTTCAGAGGGAGCTGAAGAGGTTCGGAACAACACTGACCTGAACTGCTTGATGTTGGGGAAGAAGTTGTTAGATGGGTCAGAGGGAGGTCCAGTCGGTTCTGAGCTACACACAGCACCAACCTGCAGCCTCGGTTTGACTGCTCACCATTCAGGGCCACATCTTTACAGCTCTAACAGCCTTTGTGGGGGTGATTGTTGAATGTATTCTTGGTACAGGGTCCATGGACGCCACCATTTCAGAGGGGCTTCTTCCAGCTGAACTTTCAGGATCAGTTACAGTATTGGCACTGGTGAGAGATGCTAATGGGCTGGAGATCCCATATTTAGGTTATTTGGAACCAAATGTTGAGGTGCTTGGCTGTGTAATCCCTACATGGGGTGTATTGGTAGTCAAAGACCCACTGGAGTGAGTACCCCCTCCCTCCCCCCCTTCCACTGAAGTTCCAGGCATCTTGGGATGAAGCCCTGTTACCAAGGGCCCATCTGCCAGTGTGGTCCTGACCTTGACCTTTCTGCAGTGGTGGAGGCATCTTGGCCATGGCTGCCAGCTTTTCAGGGAGAAACAGGTCACACTCCGTTAGCACGTTAGCAAGACTGATGCACAGTAAAATTGAATAAAATAAACTCCTTTAGTACAAAACGTTGTAAGTCACGGTTGGGAAATGCAGAAAGCTACAATCATCAAGGGGAATCCCAAATAGACCAAACACCAGAAAATAGGAGGGAACTGTGCATCCAGGGGGTTGGAATGTGGTGGTTGTAGTGGAGAGCAGTGATGGACAGTGTTGTTCCATGGGTGGAGCAGCCAGAGACTGCCATCCTAGCCCCCCTCAATCACCACATCTAATCAATGAACACCACATAAATAAGTATGAAACAAAGTATTACACCTTTCAAACACGACCATATAAAAGAAACCACGGAGAGAACGTTTATTTGGAAATTATTATTATTATTATTACTGGAAATGCACTACAAGATAGCAGCTCTTATGAAAACCAGAATGGGTCTGAGTCTATGGTGCAGGACAGATCTTCTACCTCATTGCAACTTTAAGAAGGGCTTTTCTCATGTGTCCTGGAGATAAGAAAGGAGGACATTTAGATACACTGAAGTACGTAGATGTTGTTAGTGTGACTTTACATTAAAAAAAGCAACTTACAGATTGTCTTTAGGCTGCAATTCAATCCCCTGGACAACAATGGAGAGGGGAAAAATAAACATTAGGTCCAAAACCGGAATGCGGTGGTCTGAAGATCAACCACAAATACATATTCTTGAACATTAAAACTTATCATATGGATTAAAATTCACACACAGTGCAGTCATTCAGTTGAATGAATTATCGGCCTCCCCATCGGGACATGCATGGAACACCTCCCCGGGAAGGCATCCAAAACTGAGCCACGGCAGCTGACTCCTCTGGATGTGAAGGAGCAGCGGCTCTCCTCCGAGCTCTCCCCGAGTGACTGAGCTTCCACACCAACTCTAAGCTAGTGCCCAGCCACCCTGCAGAGACTGTTTGTATGTGTGATCTTGTCCTTTAACACCCTAAATTCATGACCACTGGTGAGAGTAGGAGAGTTGTCTGACTGGTAAATAGCCAGGGCGGCTGGGTGATGGTTCGCAGGAAGCGTAGCCCAAACCAAAGGCCCACGGTGCCCCACCACCCGCTTCCCGTGGCTAATCGTTTTTCCCCACTCGGCGACACACCCACTGAGAAACCGACCCTGGTAATTGGCGACTAACCCTAACCCTACGTGAAGCCGACTCCAGCAACCATAGTCAAGTGCATTCCGGGGGCCAGAGCGGGCGACATAGAAGCTGATAGCTTCAGATCATGGACTGGTCTCTATGCTGGTTCTGCTGGACCTCAGTGCTGCTTTTGATCCAGTTGATCACAGCATCCTGTTACAGAGACTGGAACATGTGATTGGGATTAAAGGGACAGCACTAGACTGGTTTAGATCATATTTATCTGATAGATACCAGTTTGCTCATGTCCATGGTGTTCCCTCCTCATACAGTAGGGTTAGCCATGGAGTTCCTCAAGGTTCTGGACTTGGACCAATCCTCTTCACCTTGTACATGCTTCCCTTAGGGAACATTATTCGGCAGCATGGGAGCAATGTTCATTGTTATGCTGATGACACTCAACTTTATTTATCCATGAAACCAGAGGAGACAGAGAAGTTAGTGAAGCTCCAGACCTGTCTTAAAGACATAAAGTCCTGGATGTCTTCAAATTTCCTCCTCCTTAACCCAGGAAAAACTGAGGTCATGGTGTTTGGTCTTGAACCTCTCAGGGATAGATTAGATCACATGATCACTCTAGATGGTAGAACCTCTAACCCCCTAACCCTAACCCTCTAACCCTATCATCTAACCCTAACCCTCTATCCTCTAACCCTCTGACCCTAACCCTCTAACCCTCTGACCCTAACCCTCTAACCTCTAACCCTCTAACCCTCTGACCCTAACCCTCTAACCTCTAACCCTCTAACCCTCTAACCCTCTGACCCTAACCCTCTAACCTCTAACCCTCTAACCCTCTGACCCTAAACCTCTAACCCTAACCCTCTAACCCTCTAACCCTCTAACCCTCTAACCCTCT
Source organism: Takifugu rubripes (assembly GCF_901000725.2). Lineage (NCBI taxonomy): Eukaryota > Metazoa > Chordata > Actinopteri > Tetraodontiformes > Tetraodontidae > Takifugu > Takifugu rubripes. The sequence continues at coordinate 1,801,691 of NW_021821632.1, read as the reverse complement.
AACCCTCTAACCCTCTAACCCTCTAACCCTCTAACCTCTAACCCTAACCCTTACCTGTGCTTTTCCCAGTTCCAGCTTCGTTTCAAGTAAAAGGACTCGGGTCATCAGATTTTGCCAACTCTCTCTGGAAATATTGACCATTTCTCTTTTATTCTAGAATGCAAAATGAAAATGGTGAATACATTTGATTATTGAAATGTAAAGTATATATATTATATATTTATAAAATACAAGTACATAAAGACTAGTAGTGAGAAATGCAGCTTTTCTCGTTACTAGTCTTACTAAATGTCTATGGATACCTTTTCTGGGTCTCTCTGTTTCTCAAGTTCCTCCAGACGTTTCTCCAGCACGTTCAGCCTGTGAACGACAGGAAGACTCTGTACCTGAGCCTCCACTGCCGACAGCCTTCGCTCCACATCAGTCCACTAAAGGAAAAGCAATGGTTCATGTGCTGCCTTTCTAGGGTGATGTAAAGGTTGACATGAAGTGATCCGTTTCCACATGCTGTCCCTCCTCTAGAGGAACTATCCGTATATCCCCCTTCACTACAAAAAATGGTCGTCAGCTTTTAAAATGTTTGCACAATTAGTAAAATTAGCAGCACACAATTCAATTAAAAAGGATTCATGTCTCAACAAGGGGAAGAGTGATGCAGAACTAGTCTTAAGGGTCTTATCAGCAATTTAAACAAATGTTCACTTCGTGCTCGTTCCTCTCAAACTGTCAGCAGCTTATCTGATGAGGAGAGTGAAAAACTAACCAACACTCTGCTCTCCACCCCGTAAAATCTCTGAGAGACATTTCCAGCCTGAGGCCATCATCATAATTGTGAATGTACCACAAGCTTTTCCAGATTTCCAGTGCTTACGTTCCATCCAGTCAGCTCTGTCACCACAGCTTCAGGAGAGTGAGAACATGCTTGGAAACGTTTAGCATTTGTTGAAGGGTTTCCTCCAATAGCCAGACCAGATGCCATTTCAGACACCTGTGACATAAATCACAAAAGCATTGGACAAAGTAAGTCACAATATTCCAATCATTAGGGTTAGATAACTAACTCATCACACATCTCATTGCTGCCATGAACAGGAAACTTCTACAACAGGGTTAGAGGGTCAGAGGGTCAGGGTTAGGGTTAGGGTTAGAGGGTTAGGGTTAGAGGGTTAGGGGGTTAGGGGTTAGGGTTAGGGGGTTAGGGGTAGGGTTAGAGGGTTAGGGTGTTAGGGTTAGAGGGTTAGAGGGTTAGGGTTAGAGGGTTAGAGTGGTAGGGTTAGGGTCAGAGGGTTAGAGGTTAGGGTCATAGGGTTAGAGGTTAGGGTTAGAGGGTTAGGGTCATAGGGTTAGAGGTTAGGGTTAGGGTTAGAGGGGTAGGGTTAGGGGGTTAGGGTTAGAGGTTAGGGTTAGGGGGTTAGGGTTAGAGGGTTAGGGTTAGAGCGGTAGGGTTAGAGCGGTAGGGTTAGAGCGGTAGGGGGTTAGGGTTAGAGGGTTAGGGGTTAGGGTTAGGGTCAGAGGGTTAGAGGTTAGGGTTAGAGGTTAGGGGTAGGGTTAGGGGGTTAGGGTTAGGGGTTCAGGGTTAGAGGGTTCAGGTTAGGGTTAGACACTTTTCTGGAGCTCTTGGAGAGTATGAGCAGTAAACAGGTTTAAACACTTTTCTGAACCTCGGCTTTTCCAGAACACAGTTCAGGTGCAGGGAAAGTTTTACATAAAGGAGGTGGAAAACCAGACCTCACCTCCATCAGCGTGAAGGCAGAAGCGCTGGTTGAGGCATCTATGACAACTGGCTTAACATCGCAATACAATTGTGATTTTAATAAGCTGTACTTGTTATTTCTTGGGTTTGTCCTCAGGTCCTTTTCATTAGTTAGAGCAGGAATATTTATTGGACAGTTAGTGGACCTCAGAGACAAATGTCCTTCAATGCATAATTTATTTGATATCATTTGCATTCTACATTTGGCCCCTCATTAAAATCTTTCACTTTTACATTCACGTGAACGGTCAAATATCCATATTTTCTAAAAGCCTGTACATTTCACTGGGCAATTAATACTTTTCATAAGAATTTTATGTTCATACATTCAGTTGTAAGTTTAAGTTACTTTTGGGGACCAAAGACTTACAGTGTCGGCATCAGTCGGTGGAGGACGTCTCTCTTCTTTGGAATCTTTGGATGCACGAGTATGTTTGACTTTGGTCTACAAGACATATAAAATACTTTTTCATTTTACTGTTTATGTTCTTGCTGTGTATGATCTCCAGGAAAGGGGAAGCAGAAGAAGAAAAAAGCAAGAGTCTGGCAACGCCGCTATGTAATATGGCATGATTTCCTCTTTGATAACTATTAAAGCATTTATTGTACAGGAACAGGCATTCAATAGAAAAGAAACTAAAAAGCATGGAGCATGAAATGATTTTCTACCTTTTTCATTTGACGTTTTTTCTGCAGAACCAAATCGATGACATCACAAATGAGAGAGATTTTTCTCTGAGAGAAGCCGAACTTCAAGAACTGCTCTTTGGTCAGTGTGGGCTTATAGTGGAAAATGTCTCGCAGGACCTACACACAAAAGGAATTACAGCAAATCTACGATGCACCACTGTGATAGAACACAATATTTGGATAAATGTACTCTCGACTGTCTGTCGTCCAAAACAGCGCGTCATGAGCCACACCCCCTCTATCGCTGTCTCCGCCCCCTCCCATCCCCGCGCCTCATCTGCAAATGAAGGACTCCAAAGTGGAAACACAACAGTAGCCTACAGTAAGCCCTTATTTTATTTAGAGGTATTGGAGGGTTGTGGTTGTCATATCATTCTGTTGTCCTGCATTTTGCTTTGAAAAAGGCCCATTGGCTCCGAGAGGAGGAACGAAGCGCTATTTCCGATCAATATACGTGCACACGCGGCCGGACCGGCTTGTAAACACAGAGCCGGAGGTCAACACACACAGAGGGTGCGTGACATCATGTTACACTCCAGATAAAAATACAACTTTAGACCTTCAGTCATTTTTTTCACTCCTTTCTTCCAAAGAATCGGAGTTGTGTTTATTGCTCCTTTAACATGTAGATGAATTAACCCGTCACTTATGTTCAGCTTATCCAACAATACTTTTGTAAAAGTGTATCTCTCTCACCTTAAAAAGGGTTTCAGTAAACCTGAGGTCAGTTTTGCCAGTCAGCTCGAATCCAGATGCCATCAGCTGCTCATTTAAAGGAGGAAAGGTAGTGAGGGAGAAACTCAATATTGGAAGCACAGCAGAAGGGTCCCCTTGGGAAAGACTGAGAGAGAGGAGAACTGAATATACAGCATTTAAAAGTTTAAAAGATGACAGCCAGTCACTATCATAATTGGTGATGGACATTGAAATAAAAGAGAAAATTAAAAATCAATGCCAATGATTGGAATGTTACAATCAAGTCAATCACTGCATTTTAAGGACAACATAATTTCTCCTTGTTGCTCATATTGTCTGCCTAACATTTGGAAGATTCAAGGCTAAATGTTGCAACTATTTTTATTTATATATATATATATATATATATATATATAAATAAATAATGACAAAGACTTAAAAGGTTTTTATTGTAGATGCATTTGCACTAACACGTATGTGTGTATAAAGAAATTTGCACAGGTTTAATTGTGCACATGTTTAATCGTGCACAGGTTTAATCGTGCACAGGTTTATCAAACAATACATCACCCATTGTAGTCAACAGGTCCTGTGAACTTGATGGTCCGCAGGAAAGCTTCTAATTTCTGGAGACCACCATGAAGATCCGCCGTAGACATTTTAAAGTGTCAATGAAAACAGCCGTATTTATACGAGGCCTCGTTTATAGCTCTCAATTTCCAGATCATAGAATAAATAGACAGAAAAACTACCCTTTAGCTCGGGTGCTTTTGATTTATTGGATAAAGTCTAACTTTGATTTGAAACTTCCAGCGTTGCTGCTGGGTCGCCTCTTCTTCTACATCAAAATAGCCAAACAATCTCCTTGCTGACTCACTACCGCCACCCCGTGGCCTGTATGGGAATAACATGCAGAAATGGGGTTGACGTTGAAAGTAAGAAAGTGTCAATTAAATCGGCTTAAAAACGCTGGATCGAGCGGAGAGAATTGAGAATATTATTTTACGTTATATGATTACTATGTACTAGTTAGTGGGGATGTCCCTTACCAAGAATCCTTTCAAACTTAGATTTACAGGAGAAGGACGTAGGAGAAGGGCCTAGGAGGAGGAGACAATTAAACGCAGGTGATTACCATAAGAGTAATACAGCAGCCTGTCCCCCAGGTCCCCCGGCCCCCAGGTCGACAGGCCATTTTGTATATTTAAAACTGGCATGATGAAGAGAGATTGGACACTCTGATTCTCCCCAAATATTGGGTTAGGTTAGGGTTAGGTTATGTCTCTAGGGTGGGTTAGGGTAACCTAACCCTAACCCACCCTAGAGACATGGCAGCTCACTGGCTGGTTTGCTCCATGACATGTTATGCAGCTCTTTGGTGACTTTTACTTCACAGGTGGGTTGAACTATGCTAACTTTCCAGTATTACAGGTGCCCAACTTGGAGCACTGCTACTTCAACCAGCATCTTCACAAAAAAACCAGAATATTACAGACTCATCACTCCTACTGCTGTGGTTCTGGCCATGAGATGTCCACAGTGGTCCTGCAAGCTCCCCCTGTTTTAGTTACGCAGGCCACATGTCCAGTCTGTATTACAATTACAGCTGTTTATGGTTCTAAAACGATGGAAGACATTGCTTTCTTTTAACCAAATTAAACATCAATAACTAATTTGGTAACGTGTTAACTGTTAATATAACATCTATTCTTCAATATGCAATCCTGTACACATTTTTTTTTTACGATTTAATATTTCAAGGGATGAAAATCCTCATGTGGCACCGGTGGCCTTCCCCTATATTAGCCTGTTTGAGTCTGTCACAATCTGAAATGTACAAACCTCCACTCACATTAATGCATTTACAGACCTTTCTAATTCTCACAGGTGTTAGAGTCTGGGTTTGAACAGGACCTGGAAGCAGCAAGAACACAGTGATGAAAAGTCTAAAATGGTTTTATTTAACCAACCCAAAACGGCGGTCCTCCTGGACTACAGGGAAGCACAACCCTCTGGTGGGCCCAGAGAGCTCCAGCCCGGAGCCAACACAGGAGTCGGGTTCTGCTCGTTTCAGAAGTCCAGCCGGACGGCATGAAGACCTCAAACGGGCAGGGGAATGCACCAAAGACAAGAGACCAAAATATTCCAAATTCAAGAGTCACCAAAAACACCAAAATCCTCCGACCCTGGTAGGCAGGAGTTTAGTCCTGAAACGGGCGGCTCGATAGCTGAATGACTGCAGGTGCGTCAGCCTGTGGCAGGAGCACGGCTCCACCACGCCCCCTGCAGGACAAACCAAACAACCTGGAATCCTGCACCCCAACAGCAAGTAAACTACCTTCGATTTAAAGCCCAAGGCACTGTCACTGGTCCAGAAGCACTCAGAACTTGGACCTCAGTATTAAAACACCTCTGCAGTATGACCACCTCCTCCACAACCCTAACCCTAACCTAACACCCTCCACCCTCAGGTCACTTGTGAACATGCCACCCACATCATCAAGAACCTCACCAAGAGCACAATATATTGCCCATATCATCACAAACATCTCCCCTACTAAAGAGATTCATCAACACCTTCCTGATCTCCAGACTGGACCACTGTTGGCTGTCTGCCACCTCGATGCACGTTTATTGATACAGCATCTGTTACAATCCACCATTCCAGAAACCCAGGTTCTGACCCAAAGCAAGGAGCAAGACGCTCCCCTTAACAGGAAGAACGCTTGAGCATAACCAGGCTCTAAGGTGTGTCTTCACAATCCCTCATTAAACTTCATTCAGAACCGGTTCCCTGTGACCTTGTAGCCCCCTTTCTGAACCTCCAGACGTCCCATGAAACACTCCATCTGCTCACACACTAACCCCCCACCACCCCAACACCTTCTGTCACCTCACACACTCTCTGATACCCACCTGTTTCTGTCCAGTCCTGCATTAAAGTTTGACTATTAACCCTAACCTGATGTATTATTTTCTTTCTTCTTTTTAATCTAATGTGTTTTGTAACTGTCTTTAGATCGTCATGAGACAATTCATTGTTAGAATTATTGCTGTTAAGGTTATCTCTATTATCATTATTGCATAATGTTCATCAGTAGTTTGGAGGTTGATTTTCAGTAACATTATGAAAATAATATTTTAAAAGTCCCCCTTTGCTAGCAGCATATTAACTGCCTGAAATACGTAACATTTGAATTACTTGTGATTTTTTTTTTGCATGCTAGGAAACCAAAACTACATTTGATGTCTGATGCCCCTGTTAGTCTCCAATCCCTCCTAATCTTCCTCCAACATACTATAATCAACGCCTGATGAGCTGGCGTCATCTCCGTCTGGACAGTTTCCCTGTTAGCTTCAGCTTTTTCCCTGTTAGCTTTAGCTTGTTTGTTCCTGAGTGTGTGTTTAGGCTGGAGTGTGAATGAAATGAGCAGTGATTCGCCTGCAACTCTATGGAAACCACATCTACAGTTTAATAGTTGTCCACAGGTAGTGACAATGCAAGAAAGGGATAAATAAATATGATTACATTTCTGTAATTAGAGAAACTAGAGTAAAATGAAAAAGTCAAATGTAATTTTTACCAATAAAAATACATCAAAACATGGTTGTGTTTTCTTAAATTAAATCTATTAATAGAATGAAAATTACAATTAGATTCTTTGGTCCGACAATAAAAAGCCATTTCATTTTTTAGGACCAGACCAAAAGATCAATAAATGCCGTCTATAGATAAACAGACAGCTGACGAGAAAATGATCTTCCAAAAGTAGCTGGTACGTCCCTAAATGACCGAGGACGAGGAAGCAGACACGCACGCACGCACGCACACACACACTCACACACACACTAAACTACATTTCTAACCTGTAGCTGAACACTTGTTGTAAACACCAAAGCACTAAAAGACACACTGGCGCATTTGTGGATCATTTTATGAAAGTTGTTTGCAATCACAGAATTACGTTAATCTCCAACCTGAATTGAAGCACTCTGGAGATATAGATCAAAGACACGTATCTTGGTGCCTGAACAAATCAATTCTAAATAAGAAAAAAACAGCTGCTATTTACATGTTGTTATGCAGGAAATACTGTCCTTTTTTTACACAATTTCTTTGACAAAAATGAATCCAAATAGTGACGCTCCAACTCAATCAATGATTCTTGTTCCTGTGCTTTGATGATGTATTTTTCGATCCATCTGAATCCCCGTGTCCCTCATCTCAACAGTGGGTGAGGGTTCCAGTCTCCAACAGTCCTTCTCTGTGATAAAACCATTTCCAGGGTTGGAAGGGGAGCGTGTGTGTTTGTGGATGTGGCGCTCTACTGGAAGGCCAACAGAAACATGAGCACCACATTGATGAGAATCAGCAGCATCATAATAATGAACACAACAACCTTCTGAGTCTCTGGGGGGAGGTTGCAGCGCAGCATGGTATTGAGGAACCCCATCCTCTGCCTGCTCCACCTCCCTGAACCACTTCCGCGAGCCATCAGTCTGTGGGCCTCCTCCTCCTTGTTGTCCTCGGCAACCCTCTGGAGTCGCTCTGGTGTTAAGTGTCTCCTCCACACTGCCTCACCTCCTCTCCGATGAGCCCTGCTCTTTACCCCAGTCCTCCGCTGCTCGGCTGGGGTTCTTGTGTCCTCGGCTTCTGCAGCCACTTTGCTGATCCACACGGGGGCCCTGGCCTGCCAGTGGAGGCTAGGTGCTCTTCTCTTAACCTTTGGGAATTTAGCTTTGGGAAGCTAATTTATACACCGTCCTCTCTCATCTACTCCCCGTCTCCTCTTTGAAAAATACCCGCCCACCTTTTTCTTTTTACTTTGCAGTTGGATCTTTTCCTGTTTCCTTGTTCCGCTGGGCTGCGTCTCAGTCCAAATATCCGAACAGAAGACAGTGGAAACCTGCATCTCTCTAGTACATGTCTCCAGCTCCTCCTCTTCCTCTTCTATAGATGGGTTAGCCTCTATAGCCTCTATATGTTGAGCAGCAGCTATTACTTTAGCTTTAGCTAGTTATGCTCCATAAAATCAGGCTCCGTCAGACAGCTGGAGCTTCGCTGCTGTACTCAAACACATATCTCATTACCACCCTCTTTTCCTTCTACCCCCTTCCTTGCTTTGCGCTTGTGCATCCCCACCCCTGCATAGCTCCCAGCCAATCAGGAGAAAGAATGTGTCTCCGTATCCTGGATACCAGAGTGGTTGAGGCAGAACCATAGCAACAGCAGGGTGAGAAGACAGTGGGATGACAAACCCTGGAGGAGGAGCATGGCGGAAGCCATGGAGAATAATTGATGACTTTTCCCTGTGTGGGATTCTCTCCCCTCTCTCTCTCTCTCTCTCTGTGAGGCATCATCATCCATCATCAGGCACATCTCTGACAGTCGTTGGCTACAAAAGTAACAGGAATTTTCATTGCACACCTCTTGTTTAGGTTGTCATAACTAACCTGGAAAACCAGTGCCATCATAACTAACCTGGAAAACCAGTGCCATCATAACTCACCTGGAAAACCAGTGCCATCATAACTAACCTGGAAAACCAGTGCCATCATAACTCACCTGGAAAACCAGTGCCATCATAACTCACCTGGAAAACCAGTGCCATCATAACTCACCTGGAAAACCAGTGCCATCATAACTAACCTGGAAAACCAGTGCCATCATAACTAACCTGGAAAACCAGTGCCATCATAACTCACCTGGAAAACCAGTGCCATCATAACTAACCTGGAAAACCAGTGCCATCATAACTAACCTGGAAAACCAGTGCCATCATAACTCACCTGGAAAACCAGTGCCATCATAACTCACCTGGAAAACAGGCCTCATAACTAACCTGGAAAACCAGTGCCATCATAACTCACCTGGAAAACCAGTGCCATCATAACTAAACTGGAAAACCAGTGCCATCATAACTAACCTGGAAAACCAGTGCCATCATAACTCACCTGGAAAACCAGTGCCATCATAACTCACCTGGAAAACCAGTGCCATCATAACTAACCTGGAAAACCAGTGCCATCATAACTCACCTGGAAAACCAGTGCCATCATAACTAACCTGGAAAACCAGTGCCATCATAACTAACCTGGAAAACCAGTGCCTTCATAACTCACCTGGAAAACCAGTGCCATCATAACTAACCTGGAAAACCAGTGCCATCATAACTAACCTGGAAAACCAGTGCCATCATAACTCACCTGGAAAACCAGTGCCATCATAACTAACCTGGAAAACCAGTGCCATCATAACTCACCTGGAAAACCAGTGCCATCATAACTAACCTGGAAAACCAGTGCCATCATAACTCACTGGAAAACCCAGTGCCATCATAACTAACCTGGAAAACCAGTGCCATCATAACTAACCTGGAAAACCAGTGCCATCATAACTCACCTGGAAAACCAGTGCCACCCTTTCCTGGATTGTCCTACAACCCTCCTCTCAGCACAACTATTTTTAATGCAAATATTAGAAATCTTAACTCCTAAAAATCACTTTCCCAGAATTTAAGATAAGAAAAACAACAACAACAATAGGTCAAAATAAACTAAAATGAAAAAGTTCTAATTCATTTAGAATTCTGTCAATCCTGTGTCTTTTGTTCCCTTAATATGCTGGTCTGTTGATACAAAGGGAGAAGATTAATGCACGAGACACATGTTTCTCCCTCTGAAGCAAAGGCACGACTACTGGAACATGGACGCACAAGTATTCAAACCGTAATTAACCTAACCCTAATTAACCAAACCCTAACCTTAATTAACCTAACCCTAACCCAACCCTAATTAACCTAACCCTAACCAAACCTTAATTAACCTAACCCTAACCCTTAATTAACCTAACCCTAACCAAACCTTAATTAACCTAACCCTAATTAACCAAACCCTAACCTTAATTAACCTAACCCAACCCTAACCTTAATTAACCTAACCCTAACCCAACCCTAATTAACCTAACCCTAACCAAACCTTAATTAACCTAACCCTAACCCTAATTAACCAAACCCTAACCTTAATTAACCTAACCCTAAGCCAACCCTAACCTTAATTAACCTAACCCTAACCCAACCCTGACCTTAATTAACCTAACCCTAACCTAACCTTAATTAACCTAACCCTAACCCAACCCTAACCTTAATTAACCTAACCCTTAATTAACCTAACCCAACCCTAACCTTAATTAACCTAACCCTAACCCAACCCTAACCTTAATTAACCTAACCCTAACCATTGGAACATGCTTCTGCACGCACACGCATTCAAACCTTAATTAACCTAACCCTAACCTAACCCTTAATTAACCTAACCCTAACCCAACCCTAACCTTAATTAACCTAACCTTAATTAACCTAACCCTAACCCTAATTAACCTAACCCTAACCTAACCCTAACCAGAAGAAAAGATCATTTAAAATTGGCAAAAGTCTGATTTCTGCTGATGACCTTATTATGGGAATATAGAGCTGGATAATACTGTCAGCATATAACCTTTAATTAAACAGCAGAGCATATTATGCATATTACATTATATTAGATTATGTTATATTCTATTACATTATACATATTATATTATATTACATTCTATTATACTGTACATACATACATATATTATATTACACATATTTATTATAATATATTATATTATGTTATATTCTATTACATTATACATATTACATTATATTATATTATGTTGTATTATATTATACATACATATATTATATTACACATATTTATTATATTATATTATACATATTATATTACATTATATTATATTATAATATATTATATTACATTATATTATATTCTATTACACATATTTATTATATTATATTACATTACACTCTATCACAAACACAACAGCTGAGCCTTTCAAAAACACACAAAGTAGTTTGTTCTTCTCTGCTTGAACTCTAATTATACGTTATTATACATATACATATATAATTAAGCATCCTGGAGAAATGATGCTGCCAGCCAAACAGCTAACGACAGTAGTGACTAGAACTTGTCTGTGGCCAACAGGAGAAGAAAAAGGACAGAGCTTCATTGAACTTTGTGTAGATCTTCGATGGTGATGTACACAACCTGAAACAGTCAGAATGGATAAACATGAATCAATGACATTAAATATCATAAAGTCAATCTTTGATTTGTTTAGAACAAGACAATCTAACGATCAGTGGAGGACCAAATCATTCAGAGTCCCAGAGAAAACTGGAGGACCTGCAGCTTTTTCCATGTTCAGGATTCTCCTTCAGACAACTCATGAGGCTCCATGGTGTGTATCGCTTCCATGTGTGTGTGTACACACTCCGGTCTCCTGAGGCTGAATGGTTCCCTGACCAGTCCATTGGGACCACATGAGGCCAGGTATTGTCATTGTAAGGCAACATCATTCATCAGACGGACCCAGACCAGATGGAGATCCGACTCTGGACCTCATCAGTGGAGGTCCGAGCAGTGAGTAACCCTAACCCTAGCCCTAACCCTAGCCCTAACCCTAGCCCTAACCCCAACCCCAACCCCAACCCCAACCCTAACCCTAGCCCTAACCCTAGCCCTAACCCTAACCCAGACCAGATGGAGATGATCCGACTCTGGACCTCATCGGTGGAGGTCCGAGCAGTGAGTAACCCTAACCCTAACCCTAGCCCTAACCCTAACCCCAACCCCAACCCCAACCCTAACCCAGACCAGATGGAGATGATCCGACTCTGGACCTCATCGGTGGAGGTCCGAGCAGTGAGTAACCCTAACCCTAACCCTAACCCTAACCCTAGCCCTAACCCTAACCCTAACCCCAACCTCAACCCCAACCCCAACCCTAACCCTAGCCCTAACCCTAGCCCTAACCCTAACCCTAACCCTAACCCTAACCCAGACCAGATGGAGATGATCCGACTCTGGACCTCATCGGTGGAGGTCCGAGCAGTGAGTAACCCTAACCCTAACCCTAGCCCTAACCCTAACCCTAACCCCAACCCCAACCCCAACCCCAACCCTAACCCTAGCCCTAACCCTAACCCCAACCCCAACCCCAACCCTAACCCTAACCCAGACCAGATGGAGATGATCCGACTCTGGACCTCATCGGTGGAGGTCCGAGCAGTGAGTAACCCTAACCCTAACCCTAACCCTAACCCTAACCCTAACCCTAACCCTAACCCTAACCCTAACCCCAACCCCAACCCCAACCCCAACCCCAACCCTAACCCTAACCCTAGCCCTAACCCTAGCCCTAACCCTAACCCAGACCAGATGGAGATGATCCGACTCTGGACCTCATCGGTGGAGGTCCGAGCAGTGAGTAACCCTAACCCTAACCCTAACCCTAACCCTAACCCTAACCCTAGCCCTAACCCTAACCCTAACCCCAACCCTAACCCAGACCAGATGGAGATGATCCGACTCTGGACCTCATCGGTGGAGGTCCGAGCAGTGAGTAACCCTAACCCTAACCCTAACCCAGACCAGATGGAGATGATCCGACTCTGGACCTCATCGGTGGAGGTCCGAGCAGTGAGTAACCCTAACCTTAACCCTAACCCTTTAAATGCAGTTCCTGGAGTCAAACATCTATTTTTGTAACTAAATACATTTACTTAATCAACTGTCAAATATCATCTTTTCACATGATCAAGAGATCTGAATCAACCACTCATGTGATTAGTGAACTCTTTTTGTTATCCTGGAGTTTAGAGGGTAATCATGTGAGACCTGTCTGGGGTTAGGAGGCACACAAGCACCATTCAAAAAAATTAAAAGAACTCTCTTCCTCTCCCTCCTGGGCGGTGCCTCCCTCCTTCAGACTTGGGTCCTCTACCAGAGGCCTGGGAGTCTGAGGGTTCTGCCCAGGATCTTAGCTGTTCCTGGACTGTGCTCTTCTGGACAGAGATCTCTGATGTGGTTCCTGAGGCATTCACTCAGCAGTGGGTCAGTGGGGGCCATCTTCTTGATGTACAGGCTTGTTGTTTCCTCCTGGGCAGTAGTTCAGACACTAACCCTAACCATTACTAGTCCTCGGCCCCCCTCATTTCACTCTGTGTCCAGCCTCAGGACTCTGGACTTAGGGTGAAACCCTCGTGCATGGTGAGGAGCTTCCTGGTCGTGATGTCACTGGCTTGTATCTCTTCCAGTGGCCAGGGTATTATGGCAGCAGGGTATCTGATTACTGGCAGGGCGTAGGTGTTTAGGGCCTGGATCTTGTGCTTACCATCCAGCTGACCTTTCAGGACCTGTCTTAACCTCTGCAGGTATTTGGCTGTGGCTGACCTCCTAGCTGCCTCCTCATGGTTACTAGCTGCCCCCTCATGGTTACTAGCTGCCCCCTCATGGTTCCTAGCTGCCTCCTCATGGTTACTAGCTGCCCCCTCATGGTTACTAGCTGCCCCCTCGTGGTTAATAGCTGTCCCCTCATGGTTACTAGCTGTCCCCTCATGGTTACTAGCTGCCTCCTCATGGTTACTAGCTGCCTCCTCGTGGTTACTAACTGCCCCCTCATAGTTACTAGCTGCCTCCTCATGGTTACTAGCTGCCCCCTCATGGTTACTAGCTGCCTCCTCGTGGTTACTAGCTGCCTCCTCGTGGTTACTAACTGCCCCCTCATGGTTACTAGCTGCCCCCTCATGACATCTCGATGTCCTTGCTGTAGATCCTAGTGAGGTGAATCAGGTCATGCTCGTTCTTGACATACAGCTTGATGTCGTCCATGTAGAGGAGGTGGCTGATGGTTGTTCCACTTCAGAACTGGTACCCAAAGCTGCTCTTGGTGATGATCTGGCTGGGGGGGTTTAGGCCTATGCAGAACAGCAGGGGGGAGAGCTCCTGTCACCTCCAGAGCCTCCAGAGTCGTGTTCCACAGCTTCATGGAGTTCTGGATGAACTCTCTGAGGTTCCTGTTGGTGTTATACAGCTTTAGGCACTCCAGTAT